>NC_079173.1:45340638-45495638 GCF_947568905.1 Ostrea edulis | reverse complement strand
TGTCTTTAAAATGCACATACCAGTATTTGACTGATGTGCTTCTTATTAATTGTCTCTGTGAAACATTTAAGTCTCTAAAATTACAATATCTATGAAATCTCAACTTTCAATCCCGATACAATTACTTCTGGCTATGCTTTGTGGCCTTTTATATGCACCACCTTTTTATATTTAGTAGTATTCTTAACCTATATCTATTGGCTGGGCTACTTTTGTCATGTCATGTGATTAGTCATATTTGTGTCATGTGACTAGTCAGCATGTTTTTGGTTGTATGTTTTACACTTTAACTAGTCAATTTGTAGTATTGCTATATTTTGTTTTTTAAGCCCAGCCAATTAATTGTCATGTAAATGTAGTTTAGTTTTTGTCATTTGTTAGATTTAATAAATGACATTGTCTCATGATTTGAGTCATTTTCTTCATTGATATGAAATATGCAGTATATGAAATTTGAGCAAAAACAAGCTGCGATTAGCCAGAATTATTTTCCTATTATTGCAGAAAATTTGTGGATACAAAAACATAATTATGGAACGTGTGTGTTTGTTTGCCCAACTATATATTTTGTATTGCTTGTAGGAGTTATGAGTTTGATCACTGTTCGTTATCTTCGCCTTGCATAATGCACTTAAAATAAATATTTTTCCTTACAATCGTCAAAATCTATTTTGGGACCTGGATTGTGCTCCCATTGATTTTAAAATATACGGGTGTGACCGGTCAACAGGGGATGCTTACTCCTCCTAAGCACCTGATCCCACCTCTGGTGTGTCCAGGGGTCCGTGTTTGCCCAACTATCTATTTTGTATTGCTTGTAGGAGTTATGAGATTGATCACTGTTCGTTATCTTCACATTGCATACGACTTAAGTGTGTAAGTGGTGTGAAGATTATGACGTGTTCTTGACAAATTGTTCAGCGTATGATTCGTATGTCTTTAAATGTAGATGGTTTCTTTTTATCTGCATTGATGAATTTTATTGGGATCAATTTTAAAATAATATACGTCTGACTTAGCAAATATCATTTGAGGTGAATGTCAACAAATGACGTGTAAATGGTTTTGCAGTTAAAATATTTTGATGGCACAAAGCCCGGTATCAAACCAAATGGTGTCAAACAAACAAAAAAATCAGAACAAGAAAAACGCAAGCTATATGAAAAAGAAAAAAAAGAAAACGTGAATTCAAGCCACAATGGCTGAACAGATGAGTATGGTTGAATTTTGAGGGGAGAGAAATGTGGTGCATTCCCTGCAAGGAGTTTTGGCCAGGTGTATGCCAAATGCTATAGGTTTATGCTGCATCAAAAAGACATAAACCTACTATTTATGCCATTTAAAAAGTGAAATTCTCAGAATGATTTCCCCTTCATATTCGAATGTAAAACTTTAATCCCTATTGTGGCTCCTACCTAAACCCACCCCAGTCCCTGGGAGATTTTGAATCAGTGCTATGTCAGAAAGCTTACATGTAAATGTAAACTTTTCTGGCCCAGTGTATATTTGTATGGAAAACTTTGATCCCCTGCAGTGGAGGGGGGGGGGGTGTGGGGGTGGCAGCTAGAAGAATAGAAGAAAAGTCGATCTTTCACTGGTTACATCACTAAAAGAAATGTTTTGGAAACTTTTTTTGCTCAGTGGTTCCTGAGAAGATTTGCCCATTTCCCCCCATGTAAATCGTTGTTCCCATATTGTGGCACCACCCTACC
The DNA here is from genome assembly GCF_947568905.1 of Ostrea edulis. Taxonomy (NCBI): domain Eukaryota; kingdom Metazoa; phylum Mollusca; class Bivalvia; order Ostreida; family Ostreidae; genus Ostrea; species Ostrea edulis. The sequence continues at coordinate 45,493,926 of NC_079173.1, read as the reverse complement.
CCCCGGGCCCATGATTTTAACAAACTTCAATCTGCACTATGTCAGGAAACTTTCATGTAAACATAAGCATATCTGGTACGGTGGTTCTTCAGAAGATCTTCAAAAATATCCGGATTATATTTGTATGTGAAACTTTTACCCCCTATTGAGGCCCCATCCAACCCCTAGGGGCTATGATTTTAACAAATTTTAATCTCCACTATATCAGAAACCTTTGATGTAAATCTGTACTTTTCTGGCCAGTGCCTCTTCAGAAGACAGTAAAAAATTTCCCTATATATTTGCATGTATTTTTTTATCCCGTTTTTTGCACCATCCTATCCCTGGGGAGGGTGGAGGGGGGGCACACATTTAACAAATTTTAATATGTCAATAGGCTTTCATATGAATTTCATTTCTTCAGGCCCGGTGGTTCTTGAGAAGATTTTAAAATTACCCCATCATGTTTTTGCATTTTTGAAGGGACACGGCCCTTCATTTTAAAAATTTGAATCCCCTTCACCCAAAGGTGCTCTGTGCAAAGTTTGGTTGAAATTTGCCCAGTGGTTCTGGAAAAGAATATGAAAATGAGGAAAGTTAACGACGAGGAGAACGCCAACAATGACGATGGACAACGGACACATTTTGATCAGAAGAGCTCGCCTTTGGCTCAGGTGAGGTAAAAAAGCAATGAAGAATTTAACATTAGTACACCTTTGGATGAAAATGAATGAATTTACAGTAACATAGGGTTATCAGTAATACAATTGAATGTCAAAGAGAACATTACTTAAGCTATGAATTATGGTGTATCTTATCTGAAATCTCGATATGCATGAAGTGATAGAACAGCTGATACATTGTACCACCATATGACAATGGCTTCCATTCTTCCTTCTGTTATGTTAATTCATCCAAGTCTTCTCACCTGTAGGAAAACAAGATAAGCTATAGAGAGTTCTTCTGATACATTTTGTGTAGAGATGATATAGAGAGTTCTTCTGATACATTTTGTTAGAGATAATATAGAGAATTCTTCCGATACATTTTGTGTAAAGATAATATAGAGAATTCTTCCGATAAGTTTGTGTAGTGATAATATTGAAAATTATTCTGAAACATTTTGTGTAGAGATAATATAGAGAATTATTCTGATACATTTTGTGTAGAAATGATAGAGAATTCTTTCGATACATTTTGTGTAGAGATAATATAGAAAATTCTTCTGATACAGTTTGTGTAGAGATAATATAGAGAACTCTCCTGATATATTTTGTGTAGAGATAATATAGAGAATTCTTCTGATACATTTTGTGTAGAGATAATATAGATAATTATTCTGTTACATTTTGTGTAGAGATAATATAGAGAACTCTCCTGATATATTTTGTTTAGAGATAATATAGAGAATTCTTCTGATACATTTTGTGTAGAGATAATATAGAGAATTATTCTGTTACATTTTGTGTAGATATAATATAGAGAACTCTCCTGATATATTTTGTGTAGAGATAATATTTTGTGTAGAGATGATATAGAGAATCATTCTGATACATTTTGTGTAGAGATGATAGAGAATTCTTCCGATACATTTTGTGTAGAGATAATATAGAGAATTCTTCTGATACATTTTGTGTAGAGATAATATAAAGAATTCTTCCGATACATTTTGTGTAAAGATGATATAGAGAATTCTTCTGATACATTTTGTATAGAGATAATATAGAGAATTCTTCTGATACATTTTGTGTAGAGATAATATAAAGAATTCTTCCGATACATTTTGTGTAAAGATGATATAGAGAATTCTTCTGATACATTTTGTGTAGAGATAATATAAAGAATTCTTCCGATACATTTTGTGTAGAGATAATATAGAGAATTCTGATATATTTTGTTAGAGATAATATAGAGAATTCTTCCGATACATTTTGTGTAGAGATAATATAGAAAATTATTCTGAAACATTTTGTGTAGAGATAATATAGAGAATTATTCTGATACATTTTGTGTAGAAATGATAGAGAATTCTTCCGATACATTTTGTGTAGAGATAATATAGAGAATTCTTCTGATACATTTTGTGTAGACATGATATAAAGAATTCTTCCGATACATTTTGTGTAAAGATGATATACAGAATTCTTCTGATACATTTTATAAAGAGATAATATAGAGAATTATTCTGATACATTTTGTGTAGAGACAATATAGAGAATTCTTCCGATACAGTTTGTGTAGTGATAATATAGAAAATTATTCTGATACATTTTGTATAGAGATAATATAGAGAATTATGACCACTCTTCGTTATTTTTACCATTTTACATGAGAATAATAAACAGTGTGCGTTTTACGTCCCGTCAATAACTTTACACTCATATTGAGACTTCACCAGTGGCAGAAGTCCCACAAATTTAGACTCAGGGCAGTAGTAGTGAAGAAACTTTTAAGTGCCAATGTCAGTCATGATTTTAAAGTTCATTCTTACGTGAATATTCACATTTCATCTGAAAAACCTGCAATCCTAACTTTTAAATGCTGATATGCGACAGCACCTCTGTCAACGTCTAAATGTCAAAGATTTATTGCCAAAACTTATTATTACCTATTGCATCATAAACGATAAGTTTACAAGTTTTAGTTTTAAGCTTTAAATCTTACAGTTGGTTCACAAAAAACAACAAATTCCATGTCATGATTATTTTACTATTAAATTATTGAATGAATGAATATTTATATAACATCTTTTTATTCGCTCCGATGTCTCATATTTATTATCTTCTGCTTTTATAAAATTCAGACAAGTGTTTGATTTGTTTACATCATTACGGTTTGATATTCTAAGTCAGTCATAGTATATTTTGATATGCTTTTTAGACGTTAACAGGCATTTATGGACCTTAGCAAGAACGATAGATTGATCATAGATAGCAGAATCATTAAACATATGGAAACAACATTTGAATTCTTCTTTGTTCCCAACAGAATTTATTCATAATCACAATGTCTGAAAGTTATCAGAGTCCGACTCCTTTATCTGACTGTTGAATGTCGTTGTTATTACTGTTAATTCTCTCACCATTTTGTTTGTTTGTGCTAAAACCTTTGATCCGGTTTGACATACATGTACAGGGTTTGACACTAAGGCACGTCCGACCGACCGAGTCTACTAAATGATAATTCTGGTCGGGTAAATTGTCGATTTACTAGTCCGACTAGTCGTGTTGACAAAATAAACAAGAAACTTTACTATAAACAATAAGATATTTTATACTTAACTAAGAAAATCACTGTGAAGAGTTAACAAGCAACATTGAACCGCGTGATGACATAATCTCTATTTTTAGTTCTAATAAATAGTCGCTGTCGGAAGTGATGTTTTACGAAATTTAGTCGATGTTAATGTGTGTAAAGTTATTTTGCGGATAAATAGATATAAACTGAATTTATTTTCATTTGAAAAAAGGACAGTTTATTTTAATTGAAGATAAGAAAGTGTCTATAAAATTAATAAATCACATCGTAAACATCCATTTTTCGGTGAATTTATTTTCATTTGAAAAAAAAGACTGTTTTAATTGAAGATAAGAAAGCGGCTATAAAATTAATAAATTACATCGTAAACATCCATTTTTCGGTGTTGACACATGTGCGGAAATGTCTCTATATTCAAATACGACTTTTCGTCCTCAAGGAAAGATGTCCCGAGAGATTCAGAAAAAAAGGAATAGGTTGGGAAGAAACAAAGCAGGGTTTATGAAATAGAGATTTCAAAAAAAGCGGTTGAGGGCATTTTATTCCAATAAATTGACTAAAAAAAATTCTGTGCCGGGTAGAATTTAAAGAAACAGAAAATGTGTTTGAAAATAAAAACATCAAATTGAATGACGAGACTAAAGATTTTTTTGAGACAATTATATACGTCTTAGTTGAAAGTTAACGTTTGTCATTTTAATTAAGTATCTAAATATGGAGAAACAATTGAAGTCCCCCTTGTCCCAATGATACTTCATACCAAATTCGAAAAGAATTGGACTGGTAGTTTTCAAGAAGTTAACGTTAATCGATCCTCTTGTGATGTCATAGGTATTTGCAAAAATCTTTATCAATTTAAAATCTGTGCATGATAGAAATATATCTTTCGGAGGAATTTTAATCACTGCACAAAATAAAAATTTTGGTAAACTATTGATTTTGAAAAAGTTTATATTTTCCGTAGATAATAAATTCTTTCTAATTAAAAAAATGTTGCCAAGGGCAATAACTCCTATTCTGGTATTTCTTCTACTGTATGTCTATTATACATGATTTCCCTAAGATTCACAATTAATTTATACAGATTTATGAATTAACATTTTTTTAAACTGTTGACATTTAAAAGTTTTTATCCATTTTAATTATTCTGTATAACAAAATTGTGTGATTTTCTGATGTTAACATATACTTCCGATTTTGTTATGTCTGACATTTTTAAAAATGTGGCAACATACACATTTTCTTTGGTTATTGATTAAATTTATCTACTTTGAATGGAAATTAATACAGATTTTGCACTTTTAACCATTAATATTGATAAGTCACATAAGGATCGAGCCACCTCAAAAATAAACAATTGTTCATGCACGATGGACGACAACCGATTGCAATACTGACAGGTCACCTGTATTAAATCTGAACAAAATTTAAATGATTTCCGGATTATTTGTGTTTTAGTCGGCGATGTTGGTGACTTTTGTTTTGTAATCGATTAGTAGCAACATAGAGCTCTAAACAACTGACAATCAATCATTGACAACAATCATTTCATCATTAGTCTACATTATGATTTTTCTAAACAAGTGAACAGCATTTACCTTGAAAATTTCAGTTGGGGCAGGGGGGGGGGTGTCATATGCCAGCTGCACCCTCCCCCTTAAATCTGCCACAGATACACATTCAATAAGGAGAAAAGTAGAAGCAAGTGATAATTGTATTTGTTCAGACCTTCAGTGATTATACCTCTGGTGTTTCCAGGGAACGTATTTGCCATACACTTAACGTACAAAAGTCTTTTGTATTCTTCATCTATAGGATTTATATATATGAGATCGCTGACTCTTCCTTAATTTCACTTTTTCATCCAACGTATTATATGGTTGAGCATCACTGAAGAGACATTATTTGTCGAAATGCGCATCTGGTGCATCAAAATTGGTACCGTATAAGTTTTACATTCAATCGGGGTGGGGTGGGGTGGGGTTGGGGGTTGGCATCTAGAGGAAAAGTCTATCTTTCACAGGTTACATCAGTTATATAAATCTTTTGAAGCTGTGTGTATTCAGTTCACATGGGGCTATATTGAAGGCATGTTTTAAACATGTGTACAGACGTAGTGGGATATTGTGTTAGGATTTTGATTTTATTTCAATGTTACATACATGTACAAATATTAGAATTTTGAACCGATTTACAAGAAGCGATACAATACCTCAACATTACGCAAACAAGAGGCCCATGGGCCACATCACTCACCATAGTCACCTTGGCCCATATCTGAAGACTTTCGATCTATATTTGCATGTAAAACCTTAGTCCCTATTATGGCCCAAACTACCCTTTGCAAACCTGAATCTACACTATGTCAGAAAGTTTTCATGTAAATGTCAACTTCTTTGGCCCAATGGTTCTTGAGAAGAAGATTTTTAAAGCTGCTTCCTATATTTGTATGTAAAACTTTGACCACTCCCCCCCCCCCCCAACTTGTGGCCCCATCCTACCCACCGGGGCCAAGATTTGAACAAACTTGAATATGCACTATGCAAGGTGAAAATAACGAACAGTGATCAATCCCATAACTCCTACAAGCAATACAAAATAGATAGTTGGGCAAACACGGACCCCTGGACACACCAGAGGTGGGATCAGGTGCCTAGGAGGAGTAAGCATCCCCTGTTGACCGGTCACACCCGCCGTGCGCCCCATATCCTGATCAGGTAAACGGAGTTATCCGCAGTCAAATCAGTGTGCCAAGAACGGCTTAACAATCGGTATGAAACACGTCAGACAGCATTTGACCCAATGCGAGGTTGTATTGACGAACTAGATCGTTATAACGACCATAGAATTTGCGAAATGCTGACTTTAATCGAGACTGTTGAAATCCCTGTACCATCAACTTGTTTGTCAGTAGCTTACCTCGATTTAAAAACTGACTATACCCAGAACAAGCTCTTGCATATCGAATCAGTTGAGATATATAAACACCATATGCAGGTGATAATGGAATATTGCTACATAAATGTGGGGAGTTGACGATGGAGAAGCTGAAATCATCCCGTTTGTCATACTATGTCAGAAAGTTTACTTGTGAATATCAGCTTTTCTGACTCAGTGGTTATTGAGAAGAAGATTTTTCCTATATATTTGTATATAAAACTTTGATCCCCTATTGTGGCCCCATTCAACCCCCGGGGCCCATGATTTGAACAAATTTGAATCTGCATTATATCAGGAAGCTTTCATGTAAATCTCAGCTTTTCTGGCTTAGTGGTTCTTGAGAAGAAGACTTTTAAAGTTTTTCCCTATATATTTGTGTGCAAAACTTTGATCCCCCTTGGGGTCCCATCCGATCCCCAGGGGCCATGATTTGAACAAACTTGAATCTGCACTATGTCAGAAAGTTTTCATGTAAAAATCAGCTTTTCTGACTCAGTGGTTCTCGTGAACCATTGGTCCAAAGAAGTTCACATTTTCATGGAAGCTTTCTGACATAGTGTAGATTCAAGTTTGCATGAACCAAGGTGACTCAGGTGAGCGATGTGGCCCATCCGCCTCTTGTTATTATTGATGTGACCATCGATTGTAATTAGATCGTGCAACATTTGTATATATTTGATGTAGATAAAACTGTTTATTTACTGAACTACCCGTAGAATGTTTAAAGGCTAATGCAGAAACGTACCAGATAAATAATTACATCTTTGCATTAAGGACAAATGTTTACGCATCATAAGAAGAAACATTTGTGTAGGCACCAAATTTATGGGTCGGAAATGTTTAGGGAAATGTAACAACTAAATATTTTCAGAAAAGATGTTTCCAAGAATTCTTTTGTTTAAAAGAGCGAGAAAATTACACTGCAAGGGCTGGTAAAATTTAGAAAAATGTTGATCCAATGAACGAATTAAGGGGGGGGGGGGGGGTCGTTCAAGGGCGTGTCCACGATTTGAGCTGATTTTTTTATTAATTTTATTTTTTTTTTTCATCTTTAGTGTTTACAATGCTTAACTAACTTGAAAATATTTCTATTATTCAAAATTTGAATAGCAGCTGTGGAATTACAAGTGAAATACATCACTCACAATATTTTGTTATGTAAACAAGGCTCGTGCCATGTTTTTGTTTACATATGGATTGCTTGATAGAAAACAAAATGAGATGTGCCAAACACTAGAAACTATTCAATTGTGTTAAAATATAACTTGAAAATGGAAAAAAAAATCGGCTGTAAGAAACTGTTGCTAGCATATTTAACCTACATGTAAAGAAAATCATGGCACGAGCCTTGTTTACACAACAAAAACTGAGCGCCACTATATAATTAAACAAATTTGAATGTGGCGAAAAAATCAAAGAAATCAATCAATCAATCATAACAATGAATTGTGAGCTCTGTATCCCCCATATACTTCGACAGCTGACGTTCAAATTTTTGCTGACTATTAGAAATACCGTAGTTAAGCATCCTAAACATTAAAAATGAAAAAAAAAATTGAAAATGTTCAGCTGAAATCGTGTCCATGCTGTACATTATTCTGTGACCAAAACAAATACAGAAGAAAAAAACTATGTCATTGAGAGAAAGATAAGAGAAGAGAGTGTGTGTGTGAAACTGCAACAATTCCAAATCATTAATTTGAAAGGCACAACTTACACGTTGGCTTAATGTAAATTAGAGATAAACTTACAGATGCTGAGAGGTGGTTATATGATGCCAACTAAATTGATGGTCATCGCCAATGTGATCATACATTATGCCGTCGCATTACGTGTTATGTTAAGATTGGACACAGGATCCATTATTGAAAGTCACGTATCTTAACTCATTCTTAACGTAGTTCCACACTCCTGTGGCGTCATAAGATTGTGCAAAGTCAATAATTTAATGACTGGAACATAAATTTTGTTGGAGTCTTTTTCAATAGTTATTGTAAAAAATATTGTTAGCCATAAAATATTTCAAAAGTCTTAGTTATATTTGAATAGTCAATTATGCGTTTCAAAATATTGAATCCAAGGACAATAACTCTGTTTTCATTAAATTATTTATCAAGTCCATCATGCAATAGATTTCCTATATTTTTCACAAACATTTTACCAAGGTGATAAGGAATTATTATCTGTGTCTTTTCATGAAATTACATAAAATTTTAATCCATGAGTGGTTTTGAATAGCTCAGTTGTATGGTGCCAGACTTAGGGTTTTTATGGGGGTATACATACTCTGGAAGCTATATATTTGAAATTATTAAGGAAAGGTATGGATTTTTTTTCATAAATAACTATAACAGATGTACATTTACTAATATAACCAGAAAAAATGATATGTAAACCATGCTATAAGGAAATTGTGTCCATATTTGTTTGTTTTTTTAACATTTTGGAGAGTAAGGCTAATTCAATAATTTTACACTTATTATACTAAAACTTGATGAACATAGTGAAAATGACATGTGTTTTAGTTCTTGACATGTTTCCTGATAAATAAATGCAATTTAAAAATTGTGTTGTTGTTTTTATTTTAAAATAATAACAGATAACTGTTTCCAATGAATTTCATAAAAATCTACATAGGGTACATTACTTCAGTAGTGTCTGTAATGAAAATAAATCTGGAAATCATTAACTAATTTGCCTTTTCTCATTACTCTGAATGTTAATCTATTGATTCCAAACAAAAAATGCTACCTAAACCCCAAAAATCCAGGACTAAGGACCCACCTTAACATCATGTTTAAACAAAAACTGTGGTTATGTATTAAATATATTTTGGTTAAAAAGTTTCTTTTTATATGCTTTAGGGGGCCCTGATTTGCTATAATCCTTTTCCCTCCTTTGCCCCCCCCCCCCCCCCCCCCCCCAGGACTCTGCCCTGGACGTCCCCTCGCCTGTATGGGCTTAAATTGCACTTCCAAACAGGGCTAGCTACGCACCTGATTAGTAGCTCAATAAGGAAACTAGTCACTGCGGTCCTCAATTCATTAAAACTAATACGTGACTGTAAAATGTTTTAAGTCTCTGATTTTATTCAAATGTTAATTGTGTGATTTTTGTTGTTTAGGCTGCGTTGGGTCATGGTGTCACAAATTCTGTAAATATTAGTCGTCTATTTATTTAGATCAGGGTCAAGACATCTTTGGCATATCATCAATTCTTCATTATTAATGTTCAATATTTGGACGACCAGAAGTTATATGTGCAACAACGCATGTACATTACATCAGCTGATCTAAATGGGGTGGGCCTACTGATGTTGCAACACCCACGTCCCTTTGATTTTGGTTTTAAAAAGAGAGCGCGACATAACGAAAGAGAGATATCAGATTATGGTACTTAAATTTTTCCGCGAACATTATTACTGCATCACATTGATTGTAGGATAAAAAATCTAAATTTAAATAGCTTGGGGAAGGGGTAAACTCCTGTAAGTTTACGCCATCCGACATTGATTTTCACACACTGATTTTCATTATATTCAACATTCATCAAATTTAGTTTGAAAGTGGTGGGACGTTAATGAAAATTATGTGCATTTAAAAGATATTTCGTTGGCACGACATAAAATCTCGTTCGCACGACTTATTATGTTTTTTGCAAGAGATAAGTTTTGTACTTTTTTTTAATTTACACTTACTATATAATTAACTGACCAAAGTCTATGGTATTCAGAAGTTGACTTCAGTATTTAGTATGGATGAAAGTTGGAAATTTCAACCATGTGCCTCCAATGGTACTCTTTGTGTAAATGGAATTAACTAGTTATTTCTTCGAAAAACAAAGAACTTTTGGAAAATAAAAGAAATAAACTATATGGACACATTTAAATATCTATCAAAAATACGTTCTTTGATTTCTTTGAGCGAGGGTGGTGACATTAAAAAACAAATTGCATGAGAATGTAAATTCGGCAACTTGAAATATCCTTAAAATTATTCATTCTCTGCATAAAAGATGTGCATGAATTCACATGCGCTTTCATGGTGAATATCATGATTAACCAATTGATTGGTTAAAGTTTATGTCCCTTATAAGATTATTTCACACAAAATAACATATTTCCTGTATTTTATTACATGTATTTTGGAAGCCAACAAAACAGGAATATACAACTTGGTAACTAATTTAAAATGAGTCTCGCTTGGGTTTTTGCACACCTCACTCATGGTTAAACTTAACCTTGTTTGAATATGAACACCCCCCCCCCCTCCGCAATGTAAAATTCCCTAAGTTAGGACTTTCTACGTATTGCTAGAGGCATTGGGTATTGAAGACTTTAAACCTATGATACATGATAACATAATAAAGGTATCAGTCATCCAGAAAGCATACAGCACCCACTGCAAACATATGTAAATATTTAATTCTAAACACAATTATAAAAAGTTGAATGTTGCTAATTAAAACCCTCTTTATTATCATTTGAGTTTTCATGATGACACAGTGGAATTTCATATTAAAGAAATATACAGTCCTGATTGGTATTTAAAAATGACTACACAAAATAAAAGTTTGAAAAAATAAGGAAATTATGTCGTTCGCACGAGATAATAAGTCGTGCGAACGAGAAAATAAGTCATGCAAACGAGATAATAAGATAGAAAGGTGTAATAACGCGAATCTTAGACGTAGCAACGCAAAATAAAGGTAATTATAACGAAAAGAAAGGCGTGGCAACGCGAAAGTAGGAATGCGAAGTGTAACTCAGCCGCCCCCTGATTTTTTTTTTTTCAAATTTAAGGTAAATCGTGATTTCTTGTATAGAAAAACAGTAAACGATAGAAAAATAAATAAATTCGCTTACTCTCAGCACAGGCACTTGTTTCTGTAAATACGACCTCAGAGGTCGTAAGTTATTTACACAAACAAGTGCCTGTGACTCTCGGAAAAATAAAAAGACAAACTTTTTATACATTGAATTACTTTTATTAGGGGAACTTGATGGTTTTTTTTTAATATCTTTTCCAAAACTCCTTAAAATTTGAACCATTTTATTAATTTCACCTCATCAAAAATAACAGAGAATGATAAACATGAGTGCATAGGAGACATATTTCTTGCCCTATACAATCTATAAAAACTTTAGTAGCTTGCAGGAAATTGGCCTCGTCGGTCCCCAGACCTCCTGTATCAAAAAGTTGCACCTCTAACCGCAATTCCTGGATCCGCCCCTGATATACATTTAATAGTTGTAGAGCAACCATATTCATCCAGTTTTACCATTCAGCATTTGGTTTCTATCATCTACATTTGGATTAAATCGCATTGCTTTGATCTACATTAAATGAATACTAATTATGTACATGGCGCGTGGGTACATGAACTAGACTTATGTATCTGTATACACTGTGACGTCATGCATGTTGTTCCTCACGGTGTCAAATCGTACTAAATCATTACGCTAGTATTCACGCTGTTTTATATGAATAAAAACACGTTACATAAGTTTTAGTGTATTTCAATATAAAAAATAAAACACAGCGCCTCAGGATTTATATTTACCAGGTAACTTACCCTTTTGCGGGTCAGGGAGTATTTTGAAGAACAGTCATTTGCAGTCAGATCGTTGAATGGTTCCACCTTATCACTTGTACCACTAATTGAATGTTTTCTTTTTAAATAATGGAGAACTCAGCGTCCTTGTGATATACCCAGTTTATAATTTACCCGTAAAGAGTGTCTTATACAAACTTTTCAATGTTTCTTCCGCATTCCTCAGGTTCACACTAATGGCGGATGCTTGGGTAGTTTTAAAGTAGGTCTTGTAAAGATCATTGATCCGCAACCAGGTGTACAACTGTGTCATGTAATCGACTGAAGCTTGTGTGTACCTAATTTCATTGAAACGCCACATTTAGATTTCATAAACATGAAAATGTATGCAGTTTGGAATTAGTCAGAAATTATCATTGGTGTTTTGCTTACGACGTTGCCTGTATTGAATGGTTTTGGGGGGAAACAATATTTTGCGGTGGGTGTTTTATTTTTGTTTCGTGACATTAGTTTTTTTTTCCAGAGGCTGATTCGTTGATAATATTCTCGGTCTTTTCCAATCAAGCAGAGAAGAAAGCAGTGTTCTTCAATATGTTGTTGTCGATTCTTCACAATTGGCAACAGAAGTGTCATAGGAGTTTTACTAAGAGGTTGACTTTTACAATCGACGGCTGACTTTTACAATTTAAAGGGATCAACTCCAACTACAGAAATTGGACTGAAATAAATATACAGACTGCTTCAGTAAGAACACCAAAACCGACAGTTGTGTTTATTACAATAGTATTGTATACTCTTTAGCAACTCTTATTTTTTCTACATTTGTTCGACACTTTCACAATGCACTGCTCGTTTAATTTATCGATATTCAAATGTACATGTAATTTATTAACTGCGAATGACGAGCTGAGAAACGCATTCAAGGGACCCAGAAAATTGCCATAAAAAGAAAGAGTGTTTAAGCTTTACTGATTATCATAAGTATACCACAGCACACTCATTGTAAGGAGACGAACTCAAGTTAGGCCGTCCTTGATATTCACACCTTTTTGATCCAATTAATTTTTTAACTAGCAGGTAAGTTTGAGCTTCTAGAACACGTTTATGATAAAAAAAAAAAATTTAATTCTTAAGATTTTGGGGGTGGGGGCCATTTTTCGAAATTTCTCTATCAGACCTTACCAATTTCAATCGGCCGTAAAAAAAAAAAAATTATTGCGCGTGATATTTTAACAATCTCGGTATCAAAACGTAGGTAGTTATGTGTACTATAGATTAAAAAAAGTTACATTAAATATTTTGGGTATTTCGAGGAGAACCCAAGTCTTTTTTACACCCACCCCCCCCCTTTTTTAAAATCCACTTTTGACCGCCCATAACATTTTTATTTGGTATAGTACAATTAAAAAACTTTATATCAATGGATAGATATGTTCAATACCTATCTAGCAACACCAAGTTTGTAAAGATCGAATAATAAATACGGAAGCTATAGGACCGCAAATCCGAATTTGTACGAAAACCGAAAAATTTCATATCGATGTCAGTTTGAGTGGCTGTATCTCAGGTATCGGATGCGACAGAACATTGGCACCTATTTTCCTGTCTAGGTACATCCTTCGGACATTTTATGTTCAAATTTGAAGGCGATATCGTATTGAGGCCTATTTTTTGCTAACTGTTTTCTTAACCCTACCCACCTCTTTTTTGAAATGTTCGGCTTTTGGCAGACATCTTTACATGTAAAATTATATTTTTTTTTTCATAATTATGTAGATCTATTCAATACCTATCGATTGATACCACGTTTGTTTATTTCTATGCATAAATACGATACCCAGAGCGCGTGATATCGGGGCTTCCGCACGAAAATTAATTTTCAAAAATTAGTCCGTTTTCGCGCGTGTATATCTCCGTTCAATAGGCCCCAAAATTGATCTTCCTAGTATCAAAAGTTTCCAAATTTATTAGGTAACGTTGCATTAAATTTGTAAGGCGATATCATTTTGAGGCCTACCCCCTTCCGACTGTTTTCTGTAGACTACCCCCATTTTTTTTACCGGTAATTATTTTGACCGCTTATAATTTGATCTGTGGTGCTTGGATTTTATTAAGTTTTATATCATTGGAAAGGGCTTGTAAATACCTACAATTAGACACCAAGTTTATATAATTCCATTGATAAATGAATATTTTATAAAGGATTGAAAGTGGAAATTTTCGAAAAATTAACGGAAGTGCCCTATATAAATCGGCTCTTTGTCCGATGTTTCAAATCATATTGGAAACAAAATAGCATGCAATTGTAGCCCAATAATGTATGTTTGTGGGGAAAAAATTTGAAAATCTGTTAAGAAATAAAGGCACCAATTGAAATTCCTTACATCGAACAAATCGCAAAAACGAATGGCCGTGGAATTCGGGCTCTGTGCCATATTTAATCCCTGATGGTGCCCATACCAATTAAGATATCGTCATTCTGAAAATTCTAATGGAAAGAGCACCCAATTTACTACAAAATAGTATTCTAAACTTTATTTTATTATTAAAATTAAGAAATCGCAGACGCCCGTAAAAGGGGACAAAATAACGGCGATATTGACTAAAAGGATTTTTTTTCGCATTTTTGACACGAGTTAAAAGGTTCATTAATGTAATTACTAGTAATATCTTGATATTAACGATGAGACATGAAACATGTCGACAGTTTATGAGAATTTCAAAGACTACTTATAAGAAATGAAATTTTACCTGGCATTCAAAATAGCGAATACATCCTGAATTCAATGAAAAAATGTTTACGGGTACCCCCGCATTTTAGCTCTAGGGAGATTACCCAGGAAGGTAGAGACATGTTCTACCCACCAAAAGATTCATAAAGAATGTATCTATGCGGGACAAATAAATTAAAATCGAATAGTTAATACCCCGAGGTGGAAAAGGCCGTCCAATTTGCCGTATTTAACGAAATTACGGAAATTCGCTTCTGGGGCTGTGCGGGGGTCCCGCATTCGCGTCGGGGTGCCTATACGGAGCTAGATAGAACAATGTTGATACTTTTGTTGTAAAGAAAATTTAATTCCAAGCAGGGTAGCATATTGGGTTGTTTTTTTTTACAGCCCCATTAGGGCGATAGAAAGAGCGACTGCATCAAAACTATACGGCGGATTTCCGTATAAAAGGGGTAGCCTTACGTATTTTAGCTCCACGGGGACTACCCAGGTAGATAGAGGCATGTTCTACCCACCAAAATAATCGTAAAGACTGTATCTATATGGAAAAATTACATTAAAGTCGATTAATCAACTCTCCGAGGAAGAAATGGCCTTCCAATTTGCCGCATCTCCCGAAAATACGGAAAATGCTTTCCTGGTTGGCGGGGGGTCCCGCACTCGCGTTGGGGTGGCTATACAGAGCTAGATAGAGCATTGCTGATATTTTTGTTAGAAAGACAATGAAATTCTAAGCAGGGTAGCATATTGGACTGTTTTTTCAGCCCCTTTAGGGTCATAGAAAGGGCGGGTCTATAAAGACTCTATGGCGGATTTCTATATGAAAATAGTAGCCCTCGGTATTTTAGCTCTAGGGAGACTACCCTTGTAGGTATAGACATGTTCTACCCACCAAAAGATTTATAAAGAATATATCTATTTGGGGAAAAAATTAAAGTCCATTATTTAACTCTCCGAGGAACAAATGGCCGTCCAATTTGACGCATCTACCTAAAATACGGAAAATGCTTTCCCGGTCAGCAGGGGGTCCCGCCTTCGCCTCGAGGTGCCTATACGGAGCTAGATAGAGCCACGCCGATATTTTTGTTGTAAAGAGCATTAAATTTCAAGCAGGGTACCATGTTTAATCTTTTTTTTTTTTCAAGCCCTTTTAGGTCCAGAGAAAGGGCGGCTCTATAAAGACTCTATGGCGGATTTCTATATGAAAAGGGTAGCCCTCGGTATTTTAGATCTACGGAAACTACTCAGGTAGGTATAGACATGTTCTACCCACCAAAAGATTCTTAAAGAATGTATCTATGTAGGAAAAATAAATTAAAATCGAATACTTAATTCCCCGAGGTGGAAAAGGCCGTCCAATTTGCCGTATTTAGCGAAAATACGGAAATTCGCTTCTGGGGCTGTGAGGTGTGTCCCGCATTCGCGTCGGAGTGCCTAGACGGAGCTAGATAAAGCAATGCCGATACTTTTGTTAGAAAGAACATTAAATTCTAAGCAGGGTACCATGTTGGATTGTTTTTCCCAGCCCCTTTAGGGCCACAGAATGGGCGGCTCTATAAAGACTCTAAGGCGGATTTCTATAGGAAAGGGGTAGCCCTCGGTATTTTAGCTCTACGGAGACTACCCTAGTAGTTATAGACATGTACTACCCACCAACAGATTTATAAAGAATGTATCTATGTATAAAAAATACATTAAAGTCGATTAATTGACTCTCCGAGCAAGAAATAACCGTCCAATTTGCCGCATCTACCGAAAATAAGAAAAATGCTTTCCAGGTCCGCGGGGGTCGCGCATTCGCGTCGGGGTGCCTATACGGTGCTAGATAGAGCAATGGTGATATTTTTGTTAGAAAGAGCATTAAATTCTAAGCAGGGAAGCATATTCGATTTGGTTTTTTTTTCAGCCCTTACGGGGCCAGAGAGAGGACGTCTCTATAGAGACTCTAAACAGAGCAAAAGGGGTAGCCCTCCGTATTTTAACTGTATGGGGACTACCCAGGTAGATAAAGACATGTTCTACGCACCAAAAGGTTCATGAAGAATGTGTCTATGTGGGAAAAAATAAATTTAAGTCGATCAATTAACTCGCCGAGGAAGAAATGACCGTCCAATTTGCCGTATCTGCCGAAAATACCGACATTCGCATCCTGGGCGGCAGGGGGTTGGCCGCATTCGCGTCGGGGTGCATATACGGATCTAGATAGAGCAATGCTGATATTTTGGTTGTAAAGAGCATTAAATTCTACGCAGGTTAGCATACTGGGTTGTTTTTTCTGGCTGCCCTGTTAAGGCCACAGCGAGGAGCGGAGCGGCCGTTGAGGACAGCTCGCTTTCTCGGCAGCAGCAAAATCAGATACATAATCTGCCGAGGAGCAGAGCGGCCGTCGAGGGGAGTGCTGATCTCCCAGTGGTCTGTTGCGTTTTTCGTATTATTAACAAAAATTAAATTCTATATTTGGTTGAATTAGTATATTAATGATACTGCAAAACGTGTGCCCTCATTGAGGCACGTGCCAGGTAGCAATGTTTATTCAATGGCATGCGCCCTTGTGTAGTCCAGGTGGATCCTTCCCACATGGTACCGTGGCACGAGCGGGACGATCTGGGCACGTGCCAGGTAATTTACAGGTAGCGTTGTTTATTCTGCGGCACGCGCCATTGTGTATTCCAGGTAAATCCACCTCATGCAGGCGCGTGCCAGGTAATCCAGTGGTAAATTTTTATTCTAAAGCACGTGTCCTCTTTTATATCATGGAAAACAAAGTACGAAATACTTTTTAGATCAAATAGCTAGAATAATATATCGCTTCACATATTTTTATTCATCTTATTATCCCCACTGAAAAATCGAATTTTTTATTTATTGAGGGATGTTAAAGTTCTTTATATCATTTTATTCCACGTGAGAAGACGATAAAAATGATATCAATATCAAAATTATAGCTTTAAAAATAAAAGTTCCAGCTCTCAATATGTATGGAGAACCTGGAGTCGGTTTTTTGTGTGTGGTAAATCTCCCATATAAAAAGACCGACTCCAGGTTCTCCAATCCAAAACTCAGATATCTATACATCAAATTGTTTGTCTCGACGAGTCGAGAAAGAATATGTAATCAGAATGTTAGTGGCTCAAAAAATAAAAAAGTTATTGACTTAAAACTTTAGAAATTGGATAGACTTTTTGTCCACGAGTAAAGTGCAATCCTTTTAGGGGGTGATTATCTTATTATACACACTAGAACAATGTTGCTTTCACCATTTTTCTCGTCTCTATGAGACGAAGACAATGATATCAAACACAGGGAAATTGAACAATAAATAAGAATTTCACAGGCAAATAGGTAATCATTTTTTATCGCGCATGGCAGAATATCCTCCTGTCAAAAATCTATTTTTTTTATTTATTGAGGTATGTTAAAGTTCTTTATATCATTTTATTCCACGTGAGAAGAAGAGAAAAACAAGAGGCTCATGGTCCACATCGCTCACCTGAGTCACCTTGGTCCATATCAGAAGATTTTCCATATCTATTTGCATGTAAAACCGTAGTCCCTATTATGGCCCCAAACCTACCCCTGGAGGCCATGGTTTTTGCAAACTTGAATCTACACTATGTCAGAAAGCTTTCATGTAAATATGAACTTCTTTGGCCCAATGGTTCTTGAGAAGAAGATTTTTAAAGATTGTCCCTATATATTTGTATGTAAAACTTTGATCCCCTATTGTGGCCCCATCCTACTCCAAGGGGGCATGATTTCAACAAACCTGAATCTGCACTATATCAGAAAGCTTTCATATAAATCTCAGCTTTTCTGGCTTAGTGGTTCTGGGAAGAAGATTTTTAAAGATTTTTCCTATATATTTGTATGTAAAACTTTGACCCCCTATTGTGGCCCCATCCGACCCCCGGGGGGCCATGATCTTAGCAATTTATAATCTGCACTATATCAGGAAGCTTTCATATAAATCTCAGCTTTTCTGGCTCAGTGGTTCTTGAGAAGTTGATTTTAAAAGATTTTTCCTATAAATTTGTATGTAAAACTTTTATGCCCCCCCCCCCCCTTGAGGCCCCATTCAATCTTCGGGGTCCATGATTTTAACGAACTTGAATCTGCACTATATCAAAAAAAAAAAAAAAACAACAACCAAAAAAAAAAAAAAAAAAAAAAAAAATTGGACCCCCTATTGTGGCCCCATCCGACCCCCGGGGGCCGTGATTTTAACAATTTAGAATCTGCATTATATAAGGAAGCTTTCATATAAATCTCAGCTTCTCTGGCTTAGTGGTTCTTGAGAAGAAGATTTTTAAAGATTTTCCCTATATATTTGTATGTAAAACTTTGATCCCCTATTGTGGCCCCATCCGACCCCCGGGGGCCGTGATTTTAACAATTTAGAATCTGCATTATATAAGGAAGCTTTCATATAAATCTCAGCTTTTCTGGCTCAGTGGTTCTTGAGAAGAAGATTTTTAAAGATTTTCCCTATATATTTGTATGTAAAACTTTGATCCCCTATTATGGCCCCATCCGACCCCCGGGGGCCGTGATTTTAACAATTTAGAATCTGCATTATATAAGGAAGCTTTCATATAAATCTCAGCTTTTCTGGCTCAGTGGTTCTTGAGAAGATTTTTAAAGATTTTCCCTATATATTTGTATGTAAAACTTTGATCCCCTATTGTGGCCCCATCCGACCCCCGGGGGCCATGATTTTAACAATTTAGAATCTACACTACCTAATAAAGCTTATCTATAAATTTCATCTTTTCTGGCCCAGTGGTTCTTGAGAAGAAGATTTTTTAATGACCCTACCCTATTTTTACCTTTTCTTGATTATCTCCCCTTGGAAGGTGGCCTGGCCCTTTATTTTAACAATTTAGAATTCCCTTTACCTAAGGATGCTTTGTGAAAACTTTGGTTGAAATTGGCCCAGTGGTTGTTGAGAAGAAGTTGAAAATGTGAAAAGTTTACAGACGGACGGACGGACGCCGGAATACGGGTGATCAGAAAAGTTCACTTGAGCTTTCAGCTCAGGTGAGCTAATGATACCAACATCAAAATTATAGCTTTAAAAATAAAAGTTCCAGCACTCAATATGTATGGAGAACCTGGAGTCGGTTTTTGTGTGTGTGGTAAATCCCCCACATAAAAAGGCCGACTCCAAGTTCTCCAATCCAAAACCCAGATATCTATACATCAAATTGTTCGTTTCGACGAGTCGAGAAAGAATATGTAATCAGAATTTTAGTGGCTCAAAAAATAAAAAAAAGTTATTGACTTAAAACTTTAGAAATTGGACAGACTTTTTGTCGACAAGTAAAGTGCAATCCTTTTACGGGGTGCTTGTCTTATTATACAAACTAGAGCAATGTTTCTTTCACCATTTTTCTCGTCTCTATGAGACGAAGACAATGATATCAAACACAAGGAAATTGAACAATAAATAAGAATTTCACAGGCAAATAGATAGTCATTTTTATCGTACATGGCAGAATATCCTCCTGTCAAAAATCGAATTTTTTATTTATTGGGGTATGTTAAAGTTCTTTATATCATTTTATTCATTGAGACGAAGACAGTGGTATAAAGCCCAATGTCATAGCTCAATAAATAAAAATTTGGCTTTCAAAACTCTTCTAATTCCCTTATAAGTCATAAACCTAATACTCTATAAGGACATTAATAGATTATTGGAAGCCATATGTTCATTTCTTGAGCTATGATAGTGAGCTTGATATCATTCTTTTCGTCTCAAGCAGGCGAGAAAGACTATGGTAACAAAATAGTTTTTGGATGACAAATACATGACTGAGGGCTAACCCTAATTTTAAACCTCGCAGAGCTAGGGTCATGGCCCATACCTAGGGTGGGGGGCACCTATTGGTCGTAAAAAAATATTTGATGACATATTCGTTTTCGCCCCATTGAGACGAAGACAATGGTATAAAGCCCAATGTCATAGCTCAATAAATAAAAAAATGGCTTTCAAAACTCTTCTAATTCCCTTATAAGTCATAAGCCTAATACTCTATAAGTAAATTAATAGATTATTAGAAGCCATATTTTTATTTCTTGAGCTATGCTAGTGAGCTTGATATCATTCTTTTCGTCTCAAGAAGGCGAGAAAGACTATGGTAACAAAATAGTTTTTGGATGACAAATACATGACTGAGTGCTAACCCTAATTTTAAACCTCGCAGAGCTAGGGTCATGGCCAAGGCCTATCGTTAGAGGTAACTATTCATCGTAGAAA
Source organism: Ostrea edulis (assembly GCF_947568905.1). Lineage (NCBI taxonomy): Eukaryota > Metazoa > Mollusca > Bivalvia > Ostreida > Ostreidae > Ostrea > Ostrea edulis. Next base: position 45,473,208 of record NC_079173.1, on the reverse strand, counting down.
ATATTTAATTACATATTCTTTTTCGCCTCGTCGAGACAAAGAATATGGTAGTAAAAAAAGCATTAAAGTGTGACAATAAATAAGCAAATGAGCCCCAAAAGCATTTTTTATCATTTCCTTTAAAATGTTTGTCCAAATTACAAAGACTTTGGGGTGTAAAATCTTTATTTATCACACTAGCAATTATTTGATTACATATTCTTTCTCGTCTCCTAGAGGCAAACAAAATGATATAAGACACCATAGGATAAGACCATTAATAATAAAAAAAAAAAGGTCCCCCACACCAGCATACTGGTGCAGAGGACATTCAAGTTAGTGGGAAAAAACTCTCTCCAACGGCAGACTTAGTAGTTTTTCCAAAACTTTTGAATAAATAAAAGTCCCCCACACCAGCGTACTGGTGCAGAGAACAAGTTATTGGGAGAAAAACTATCTTTAACAGGGGGACTTAGTGATATAAAGAAGTTCCTATTTGAGCTATATGTGCATTCCGGAGGCTAAAGTCCAAAATCAATTATGGCCACCTAAAATTAATATTTTTCAAGATACCCCAAAACTGATTGCATATTCTTTGGGACCCAAATTGAGACGAACAAATTGATATAAAGAACTCTGATGTACTCCAATAAATAAAGAAAAAAAAAATTTTGAGGCAAATCTCCCACGCTGAATGAATTATAAAGGAAATACATAGTTTTTCGGGGAGAAAATCTTTATTAATTGTCCTATCCCATGATATCTTATATCATTTTCTTCGTCGTAACAAGACGAGAAAGAATATGTAATCAAATAATTGCTAGGGCGATAAATAAAGATTTTACTCCCCAAAAACTTGTGAATTTGGAGAGTTTTTTTGACGAGGGAAAAATACAACTTTTGGGGCTGTGGTTTTCTTATACATAGACCTAGCTGAAAGAAGTTGATATCATTCTCTTTGTCTCATTGAGACAAAAAAGATGGTATAAGATATTTTAAGATCGAGTATTCAATAAAGATTTCACATCCGAAAAACTGTGCATTTTTATCTCTTTACGTGGGCATGGCCAAATATATCTCATCGCATATTTTTTTTTTCATTTATTGTCCTATCTCAAAGTTCTTTATATCGCTTTCTTCATCTCAACGAGACAAACACGAATATCTAATCATATTTTTGATCGGATAAGTATTAAGGTTTTTCTGAGTCAATAAGTAATATTTTCCTCGGTTTCCGGATTTCCCGGACTCTGTTTCGGATAGGGGTGGGGGCATATAATTGGAAACCCCCTCTCCGAGGTGGGAGTAAGGTCCCCTTATGATATATACCCATAATAATAGTAAATTCCCTCCATAAAGGCCTCCCAGGAAAATGAGGGAGATTTGCCTCATTTTTTTTCCAACTTTGTCCGGACCAATTCCGGTCCGGGAGAGGAAATTTCCGAAAACCAAGTCCATGGTCCGGTATCCTACCTCCAAATCACCCCATATACCAACTTGGGTTGAAAAATAATGATAACTATTATGTTTTTTCAGGCGGCTGAAAATGGCTATATTTTAACTAAAAAGCCCTACCCCGGGGGTAGGGGTGGGGGCAGAAAATCGGATCCCCCCCTTTGAGTTCGGACAAAGGTCTCCTTATGATATATACCCATAGTAATACCAAACCCCCTACATAAAGGCCTCCCATGGGGACATGAGGGAGATCACCCACAAAAATGTGGCAAATTCCCCACAAAAATCCTTAAGGACGGCCTCAACATCCTGACATTTCTAAATAATGTGCCATCAGCCCTGAAAGCTTAAATGTTCTCTATACCTCACATCTTATGATTCTGGTTTCCCAAGGAACAAAGCAACTCCCACCCACCCACACACATACTTTTGGACGACAGCTCTATACTAGACCAGAAGTCGAGGGATAGGCTTGTTGAGATACATTTTTTTCATATTAATCTCATTTTGAAAAAAAAAATGCTACGTTAGGGCTAGGTTTAAATGTAAATACAACCAATGAAATATATGTACTGGTATACATGTATATCAATTTACACAGTAGAATCAGCAATGTTTGTGGTAATGACTCATGAGAATTTGGTCCCCATGAAAATGGATTACGCCCTAGTTTACTAGTATATTCTATACATTATCGATATAAACATTTGACATCGTGTTTGTTCCTTAGAAATGCCGTACCTTGTGGATATCCGGGTTAGAATAGGTCTTCTGCAATACCCCTTGCTTGTCGTAAGAGGCGACTAAATAGGGCGATCCTTCGGATAAGAGCGGAAAACCTGAAGTTCCGTGTCACAACAAATGTGGCATGATAAAGATCCATCCCTGCTCAAAGGCCGTAAGCGCCGAGCATATGCGTACATTTTGCAGCCCTTCCCCGGCAATATTGACGTCTCCATATGATTGATCGGTTGCTTTTACGTCCCTTCCTGGATTTTTCACTCATATTGAGAGGACCCATGATCTGTAGGTGAAGTACTACAAATGTAGACCCGACCTATGTTTAGCGCTCAGCGCAGTAGTAGTGGGAATTCTTGATCGTTCCAACGCATGCTGCGGCACGGGACCTCCGTTTTTAAGGTCATACCTGAAGGACCCGTGATTGTCACTTCTAAATGCTAAGCGTTTGGTGAAGGAGCAATCACTACCTATTCTAACGCCTTAGGTTTGCCATATGAGTGAAAAAATTCTTGAGAGGGACGATAAGCAGTATTAAATCTATCAATCTTAGGCCATGGCACGTGCGGAGCTCGAACTCACGACCTCCCGGTTACGAAGCGAACGCTCTACTAGTGAGAATATGCGTGAAAAATTATCGAGTGGGACGTTAAACAGGCATAATCATGTTATTCGATCCGCGGGCTTAATAATATCGTTTTCTTGGTTATATGTATAAAGATATATAATTATAGATAGTCGACACACGGACTAACTAGTTACTAATACTTTTATATTTTTACACATATTAAATAATCATGTTATTTATTACTTTTTTAAAAGTCACATTTACGGAATAAATGCAATCGTAAAGTCCGCGGATCGAATAACATGATTATGCCGTTAAACAATATATACAACAACTGAATGCGTTAACATCTTTGAATTTTGCAAATACCACTTCCAAAGTTTTCATATTTGGAGTTGGCCCCTTTAAACTGTAAAAGTCAGCCGTCGATTTTAAGAGTAAGCCTCTTCGTAAACCTCCAATAGTACATTGATTATCAAAACTCAGATATGTAGGGTGACAATAATCAAACGCAGTCTATATGGGTGGATCCAGGGATTGTCACAGGGGAATGATGAATGCAGAAGACACAAATACTGTGTGGATCCAGGAAAGCTATTCGGTATTTGTTTTTTTTTTTTTTTTTTTTTTAGGAAAGAACATTGTTATCGGAGTTTTTATTATGTAAAACAAGTCTAAGATACAGGTGCGTTGAGTTATTGGAGTTTTTATTATGTAAAACAAGTCTAAAATACAGGTGCGTGAGTTATTGGAGTTTTTATTATGTAAAACAAGTCTAAAATACAGTTGCATGGGTTATTGGAGTTTTTATTATGTAAAACAAGTCAAAAATACAGGTGCTTGGGTTATTGGAGTTTTTATTATGTAAAACTAGTCTAAATTACAGGTGGGTGAGTTATTGGAGTTTTTATTATGTAAAACAAATCTAAAATACAGGTGCGTGAGTTATTGGAGTTTTCATTATGTAAAACAAGTCTAAAATACAGGTACGTGAGTTATTGGAGTTTTTATTATGTAAAACAAGTCTAAAATACAGGTGCGTGAGTTACTGGAGTTTTCATAATGTAAAACAAGTCTAAAATACAGGTGCGTGAGTTATTGGAGTTTTTATTATGTAAAACAAGTCTAAAACAAAGGTGCTTGAGTTATTGGAGTTTTTATTATGTAAAACTAGTCTAAAATACAGGTGGGTGAGTTATTGGAGTTTTTATTATATAAAACAAGTCTAAAATACAGGTGCGTGAGTTATTGGAGTTTTTATTATGTAAAACAAGTCTAAAACAAAGGTGCTTGAGTTATTGGAGTTCTCATAATACAACACAAGTCTAAAATACAGGTGCGTGAGTTATTGGAGTTTTTATTATGTAAAACAAGTCTAAAACAAAGGTGCTTGAGTTATTGGAGTTTTCATAATACAACACAAGTCTAAAATACAGGTGCGTGAGTTATTGGAGTTTTTATTATGTAAATGAAGTATAAAATACAGGTGCGTGAGTTATTGGAGTTTTTATAATGTAAAACAAGTCTAAAATACAGGTGCGTGAGTTATTGGAGTTTTTATTATGTAAAACAAGTCTAAAATACAGGTGTGTGAGTTATTGGAGTTTTTATTATGTAAAACAAGTCTAAAGCAAAGGTGCTTGAGTTATTGGAGTTTTCATAATACAACACAAGTTTAAAATACAGGTACGTGAGTTATTGAAGTTTTTATTATGTAAAACAAGTCTAAAATACAGGTGCGTAAGTTATTGGAGTTTTTATTATGTAAAACAAGTCTAAAACAAAGGTGCTTGAGTTATTGAGTTTTTATAATACAAAACAAGTTTAAAATACAGGTGCGTAAGTTATTGGAGTTTTTATAATGTAAAACAAGTCCAAAATACAGGTGGAAGAGTTATTGAGGTTTCTATTATGTAAAACAAGTCTAAAACAGAGGTGCTTGGGTTATTGGAGTTTTTATAATGTAAAACAAGTATAATGTACAGGTGCGTGAGTTATTGGATTTTTTATTATGTAAAACAAGTCTAAAATACAGGTGCGTGGGTTATTGGAGTTTTTATAATACAAAACAAGTCTATTATAAATGTTGGTGAGTTATTGGAGTTTTTATTATGTAAAACAAGTATAAAATACAGGTGCGTGAGTTATTGGAGTTTTTATTATATAAAGCAAATCTAAAGTACATGTGCGTGAGTTATTGGAGTTTTTATTATGTAAAACAAGTCTAAAATACAGGTGCGTGAGTTATTGGAGTTTTTATTATATAAAGCAAGTCTAAAGTACATGTGCGTGAGTTATTGGAGTTTTTATTATGTAAAACAAGTCTAAAATACAGGTGCGTGAGTTATTGGAGTTTTTATTATGTAAAACAAGTCTAAAATACAGGTGCGTGAGTTATTGGAGTTTTTATTATGTAAAACAAGTCTAAAATACAGGTGCGTGAGTTATTGGAGTTTTTATTATGTAAAACAAGTCTAAAATACAGGTGCGTGAAGGCAGGATACCAAAACAATATATGTCAAGGCAACAGTAGCATTTTTGATTAATTTTAATTTGGACAGCCATTTTGTAAATAAAGAAAAAAAGTTTGAGAATGGTTTATCATTGCTTAATAATGAATGTATACTACTCAAAATTTGATAAGGATCATAGATATTTTTATGTTTAAAAAATTAATAACTGCATAACTGGCAATATTGTGTCCAAGTGAAATCAAAAACGTCTTCAACAAATTTCATGCCATGGGAAATGCGTTTATCATCACACTTTATGCTTTTGCTACCATTGCACGTTTTTCACTCAGACATCGGTGTCTGATTATTTCTATAATTTCAAACTCACTTGAGTGTTTACACTACGTTTATCAACACAATGCCCCCTCAACGTGTAAGGCGTCGCCTAACGACAAAACAACTGGACAGATGTATTGGAATGCTTGACGCTGGCTTTTTACAACGATACGTTGCAAATGCACTAAACGTCAGCCATAGTGTTGTAAACAGGGCCTGGAACCGACAGTAAACTTTTGATACAGCAGCACACCGACATGGGGGTGGTCGTCGGAGGTCGACAACCCAACGCCAAGACCATTTTGTGGCTCTTCAGGCACGACGCCATCCCTTCTGGACAGCAACCAGCCTACGTATCGACCTCCTGAACGCCTCGGGGGTGAATGTGTCCACTCAGACGATACGGATTCGGCTTCACGATGCAGGTCTCAACTCGAGAAGGGCATTTGTTCGAGTCCCTGTGACTGTTCGACACCGGCGGGAGCGATTGGACTGGGCTGAAGATCATGTCACTTGGACACAGAACGATTGGGTTCAAGTTCTGTTCACCGATGAGTCCAGGTATTGTTTGGACTTTACAGACAGGAGGCACCGAGTGTGGCGACGACAACGTGAACGTTTCCATGATGCCAACATCAGTGAACATGACCGTTATGGTGGTGGTTCCATCATGGTCTGGGGTGGAATCAGCATGGATGAAAGAACAGATCTCCATGTCCTGGAGAGAAGAACAATGACGGGGTGCGTTACCCGGATGAGATCCTTGATGTTTACGTCAGACCCTACGCTGGTGCTGTTGGCCCTGAGTTCATCCTGATGGATGATAACGCCCGTCCTCATCGCGCCAGGGTGGTGGAGCAGTACCTTCAGCAGGAGACAGTTGTCCGTATGGACTGGCCAGCGCGCTTGCCGAACTTGAACCCGAATGAGCATGCATGGAACATGCTGGAGGTTGACCTTTCACGCCGTGGAGCACAACTCACAACTTTGACAGAGCTCGGAAACGCCCTCATGGAAGAGTGGAACAACCTTCCCATTGGAAACAACCGGGTGCTTATTGACAGCATGGCTCGACGTTGTCAAGCCGCCATTGATGCAAGCGGAGGCTATACCCGGTATTGACACTTCATCGACTAAGTGTAATGATGGAATATCCCCCAAAACTGTGTAATTCTTTCTCTGGTTTGCTGCTAACTTTTTGTAATGAAATGCCTTTTTGGTGTGGTTATCAGATTTCAAGCATTCGGTATTGAAGTTCATGCCGTTCATGAATTTTCATTCATAACCTGAGTAAACATGTTTCTGGGTCAAATTTATGTCTTTTATTATGTTAGTGGTAAATTACACACATAAAACCTAGTGATCCTTATCAAATTTTTAGTATTATATATAACAGACATGGAGAGTTGGGACAACACGGTCCCTGGATATACCCGTTACTCACCACTCCACCCACACCCCCTCCATCTTAACAATCACAATATAGCCAGTCCTCTCCTGTAAACAACAGGAACCAAAGAGGCATCATTAATGGAGCTACTCCTACTCACCCACTAGGAGGCGCTTCATGTGGTTACCATGTCAACGGTAGTAGGATAACCAATGGCCCAAAGAACGATTCTTCTTGCAACTCACTCTCAATCAGACAGAACAGGAACTGGACAAATGTCGGACAGATCTCAATATGGGAAATTTGGGGACTTACAGAAGTGGAGACGTGCTGATTTGAAATATTATATTATGGTATTACCATTATATAACACATTTATGACCAAATTTTAAGAAATGCCATGGTAACAGACATTTTCTTATTTTCAAGTCCACGAATTACAGGTATACAATACCTTTATTATTTTCTGATCAATGCAAAATTTAGTGAAAGTGTGTGTCACATTTTTTAACTATATATAGTTATATCTTGTACACCGGTTTATATTTACAAGCCAATGAGGTTTAAAAAGCACCGAAATCACATTGTAATAGAGTGATTATACGGGGCGACTAATTTCGTTAATTTATTTACACTTTTGGAAGGAAAAGAAAAGGATATGTACATTATGTTTACGCCCCCCCTTCAACTTTTTATGAGCTACCATTGTATCGTCAACATAGAATGGTCATACGAATGTATTTAAGAAATGAGACTTGCAATATATGAAAACAGAAAATTTAAAACCCAAACAAAACTTTAACCTAACGCCCCAGGAAACAAAAAAAAACCAAAAAAAAATCAGGGGCAAAATGTTTTCATTATAATACGAAATCGAAAGAGATAGAGTGAAGTATTTTATTTTGTTTTGAGATTTTCTGTACTCCCATAGAATCGCACAAATTGATAATGTTTTACATTACTTTCCATCAAGATGAAATATTGGGTATATGTAAAATACGAAACGAACTGGAAACGAATTAATACTGCCGAAACGAAACGAAATCTACCGAAACGAAACGAAAGAGATTGTAGATCCAAACTGTGTAATCATGATGATAATAAATGGTATCCCGGGTCCCTGTGAATGTTACCACATAATAATGGAATTATATTCCCTCTTGATGTAGTTTCTCGGGTTGACTGATACATTTTTAAGCGGTCCATCGGTTAGCATCACGCATTGTTTGAAAAAGCTCGTGTCTGATGAAGTTAAAAGCAGAAAGACTTTTAACCTTTTATTTTATCTCTTACTGATGAGGTACGAGTACTTTCAATAATGAAAAAAATAGTACACCGCATTACGTGAATACAATTCGATCATATATATATATATAAATATATACATGCATTATCAAACAATAATTATTGATATGCAGTAAGTCGAACGATAACTGGGGTTTTGGGGGGTGTTCCTAAAACGGGGAATTGAAAACGGAACGGAAATCGGAAAATATTTCATGCAATAATATCCGGAGGAGATCAGCATTTTGTAAACTCAAAATGCTTATGAACAAGGGAAGTAGAAATTACAAAGAAAACGGGAAGACATGCCCATTCTTACTCCTCCCCGGCACCTGATCCCACCTCTGGTGTGTCCAGGGGTCCGTGTTTGCCAAACTATCTATTTGGTATTGCCTATAGGAGTTATGAACTTGATCACTGTTCGTTATCTTAACTTTTCACCCAAAGGCTGGATCCAACATTGGAGATCCCACCCCTCGTTTATTGTGCTTTCCCATACCTCTTGCATGTGAGACTGTAACCCTCCTTTCTGAATTTTTTGGATCCGAAACTAACAGCCCATAGTTGATGGTACAGTTGATGGTACAGGGGTTTCAACAGTCTCGACTGAAGTCAGCATTTCGCAAATTCTATGGTCGTTATAACGATCTAGTTCGTCAATACAACCTCGCATTGGGTCAAATACTGTCTGACGTGTTTCATACCGATTGTTAAGCCGTTCTTGGCACACTGATTTTGATTGTGGATTACTCCGTTTACCTGATCAGGATATGGGGCTCACGGCGGGTGTGACCGGTCAACAGGGGATGCTTACTCCTCCTAGGCACCTGATCCCACTTCTGGTGTGTCCAGGGGTCCGTGTTTGCCCAACTATCTATTTTGTATTGCTTGTAGGAGTTATGAGATTGATCACTGTTCGTTATCTTCACCTTGCATCCATAATTCAATCAACTTCGCATATATACTTTGTGCTTACTCCCCCTCCCCTTTGAAGTTTTAAATCTTTGTATAAGTCTACCCGAAAGCCCAGGCATCAAAGGGGAAGCGAATTTTAGTTATACGTGGTAACTTTCACAGGGGCCTGAGATATCATTTTCAATCATTATAGTTAAAATAGTTCGGTAATACAGTCTGTGTTGTTTCGGTAGGTTTCGTTTCGTTTCGGTAAATATCGTTTCGTTCCGATTTCTTTTCGCACTTTCCAGGTACCATACATATCTCAACACTTAAAACTTTAAAATGATAACCTTTTCTGTAATTGTAAGGAAGAAGAGCTACCTTTCCGAGACTTCTCTTTAAAGACAGTCAACGTAAGTACTCTACAGTTGCACCGAAAGTCCCCTACCGGTAATTCTACTGATCTTTCAGACATGTATACCAAAAATAGTATTGTTCACTTACATCTTATTATATTTATCAATTTAGATCAAGTCATCATCTTTAATGAGTTTGTGCACTTATTTAGATAAAAATATTTTTGGAGAAAAACATATTCTGCAAATAAAAACATTAGTGTATAAGTAACAGTAAATACATTTTCAGGAAGTGTTTGAAGAAACTGTGCAACAGCGGATTCCTCCAAAAAGGGGATAGAGACCACTAAAAAGGGGCGACTGTGTTATGTCAAAGATATCCCAAAAGGAGATATAAACCACTATAAAGGGACGACTGTGTTATGTCAAAGTTATCCAAAAAGGTGATATAAACCACTATAAAGGGGCGACTGTGTTATGTCAAAGATATCCCAAAAGGGGATATAAACGACTATAAAGGGACGACTGTGTTATGTCAAAGATATCCCAAAAGGGGATATAAACGACTATAAAGGGACGACTGTATTATGTCAAAGATATCCAACAAGGGGATAGAAACCACTATAAAGGGCCGACTGTGTTATGTCAAAGATATACAACAAGGGGATAGAAACCACTATAAAGGGCCGACTGTGTTATGTTAAAGATATAAAGACGGAGGACGGGAAAATAACCAAAAAGAAAAGGAGGAAAGAGGCTGAGAGAGACGTTGACAGATTGAAATGCTTGGAATTTGAAATGTATGAATTAAAAAATATATATATCTCTAAATTCTGAATTATTCTCAATCGAGCTCAAATACTTTTGTGTGGTTGTAGTAGTATATAATACTCTGTTGATATATTACTTTAAAGTCTTATGAATATGACCGTGCATATGGAAAAGATATTTAAATTTCATTTTCTAGCTCTTTTAAAGTAATGAAAGGAAAGAAAACATATGTAAAGGTCAATATTCAATTAAACCAGGTGGCAACATAGGGCCACCAATGAGCCAACATGTCAATACAATTAATGACCAACATGGAAATCATTTATAACATTGGACCATCAATGAGTCAACATGTATGAATGAGTAAAAGCAAACGAATAACTTGTTATTGGCTCAGTGATGAATGTAACCAGCGGCCCAATGTTGGTCAACAGGTTGGTCTGATTAAGGACTGTTAAACAAATTGCCACCGGTACAGTGTTGTATACTAATAGTGGCCAAACATAAAGAGTGCGGTTGGCCCAACACAGACCCTATAACATCCTGTTATATGGGACTCTATCTGTAACAAGGGGACAGGTAATGCATACCGGGGTATTGGTTTCCTTTGGACAACCCTTTTTCGCAAATTTATTGCAGAAGAATGTTAAGTAGCCACTTATATTTATTTCTATATTCATCTGTTAAACTAAAATAGCTGCACACTATACATGTAAAATCTCATGTAAGTAAATTCAAATTACAGCTCTCACGATGTGTGCAAAAGAAATTCCGATCTGGCTATAAAATATATCAGAGTCAGGGTGGAACTTGGGTACATAAAACAGAAGGGGTTTGGGGGTGCCCACCTTTTTGTCAATCAACCTTCAACTTGAACCCCCTTTTTAGAAAAAAAAGATGTGTGTCTGCATGGCGTTTGCAAGAAATCACTATGTCTCTATTACTCTTATTGTCATCACAGATTGTACTTTAAAATTACCATACATTTATCACTAACCTATCAGTATTATGAAAGGTGAAGATAACGAACAGTCATCAATGCCATAACTCCTACAAGTAATAAAAAATAGATAGCTGGTCAAACACGGATCCCTGGACACTCCAGAGGTGGGATCAGGTGCCTAGGGGGAGTAAGCATCCCCTGTCGACAGGTCACACTTGCCGTGAGCCATATATTCCGATCAGGTAAACGGAGTTATCCGTAGTCAAAATCAGTGTGCCAAGAACACCTCGACAATCGGTCTGAAACATGTCAGACAGTATTTGACATAATGATAGGTTGTATTGACGAACTAGATCGTTATAACGACCATAGAATTTGTGAAATGCTGATTTCAATCGAGACTGTTTAAACCCCTGTACTATCAACTTGTCTGTCAGTAGGTTGCCTCGATTTAAGAACTAACCATACGCAGAACAAGCTCTCGTGTATCGAATCAGTTGAGATATCTAAACATCATATGCAGGTGATAATGGAATATTGATACATAAATATGGAAAGTTGACAATGGAGAAACTGAAATCATCCCGTTTGTCATACAGTTGAGTTGTCAATTTGCCTTTAATGTCTACTTTCAATAAAATATATAAGTATGAAGCAGAAGTGGACAACTCTGTGGTGTGTTTTATTTCGAGCTCGCAGGGATACATCGACCGATTCGGAATAAATAGGAGTTTGGTCGAACTTCAATCTTGTTCGTCCTCCGATAAAAAATCGTCGATTGTTTTCCATTGCAAAACTCCTCCAGTTACGAATAAATCGTCTATGAGTGTGCTTTTGATTCGCAAATATTAGTGGTCTTTTATGAAGTCACAGATTCAGGAAATCAGGAACGATAATCGGGTAACATTTTTAAATTCCGAGTACCTTTGTACTTCAATATCTTTGAATTAATATCGTTATGAATTCTAAAAAAGGCATTTTAATGATGACTCTACGAAGCAACGTTGATAATTATGGAGACAATAGGCATTGTTAAAAACCGTCTCCTATGACCTTTAAGTGTTTTACACATAAACACTATACACCAAGTTTGGCCCCACTCTAGGGTCATGACCCCTACCTCATGGATCATGAAATTTACAATTTTGGTAGAGGCCTTCCTGCTCTACCTCACCATGTATTTATTGTTTTATTTTTCACACATGTGCAGTTGAGAAGAGGATTTTGAGAATTTGTCAAATTTGGGCAGTTTTTGACTCACCCTTAATGCCCCAAGGGTGCTGGAGTCCTAAAATTCACAGTTTATGTCCCCTATGTCCCAAAAATGTTTCATACTTCTGAAAACAAATCGAATGATATTATTAAGAAGAAGTTAAAAATGTTAAATTGTTAACGCACCAAAGATGACGACGGACGAAACCAATTGCAATAGGTCACCTGAGTTCTGTCAGTGATGGATTGATTGTATGTTGTTTAACGTCCCACAAGAGGATTTTTCAGTCATATCATGGTGAATGAGACATCATGATGTTATATACATGCGTATATATATTTTCTTTGATAAAGACAATTTGTTAGTTTCTTAGATTTACTTAAAATGATTTAGGCATTGTTTAAATGTTTTTGATTAATTGTTAGAAATCTATAATTGAAATTTAATTGTTTTATTTGATCATTAGAAAGAACATTGCTGCACCTGTTTGTAATTTCTCAAACTTGACATCTTTCTCCCCGTCCCACCGTATCGATGCTATTCGCTTGTAATTGTTATCAGATTTATGGTCAGATCTAAGACTGGTGTTTCTTTGAATTTGATATGCTTACTCAAAATGTTTCCTGTCCTGTAAATTAATGTCATTGAGCTTTCTCCTAATTTTAGTACCGTTTTTAAGTTTGTTTCATTGGTTCATTTAATGAAAAGTGGGAGGAGTTGTCAAAGATGAGACGTGCGTGAGTTTGTCTGTTATTCACTTTTTACTTTTCGACTCTTACAAATTTTTGTGTTAAAATGCAGTGTTTAATTTTGTACTTTTTGGACTTGAATAAATTCTAAACTTTAATAAGGAATTATTATTTACAAAACAACGAAAACACTACATGGTGGAGAATCTAAATTATTTGTGATTTTGGACTATAATTTGGAATTACTTAACAGTTGAAATGTACACGCCAAGAGAACAAACTTTTACGGTAACACCAGCAACTGTAATTAATATGGAATTGGATGAAACACCAGTTTTTCGACACCGTTTCGGTCAGACCTACTCCAGAAATCAACAATCACCACCAACAATTTCGGACAAAGTTTCAATTCAAAAATTTTCAGGATTTAGCAATGAAAATGGTAAAAAAAATCTTGTCTGAGTTCGAATCATTCTGTGTGTTTCAAAGTCTATCAGATGCCAAAAGAAAGAATGCAGCTTTCCATTTACATCTAAAGGGACCAGCTCTTGTGTGGTTTAATGCCTTAGATTCGGATGTTAAAGAAACTTGGAGTTCATTAAAATCAGCATTTATAGCGCAGTATGCTAAACAGGATATGTTTGACCCCAACATGGTGGCTGAAAGTGCAGTTTTTGAAAGTTTACGTTTAGGAGCATCTCAAACGTTGGAGGAATTTCACAGTAAAATAATGGAAAAAGGCTACCGTTTACAAAAACCTGAAAGGGGTTTAATTACAAAATTTGTAAACGAACTTCCGCAGCAATTGGCATTTTTTGTGAGGACTGCCTTGGTGAAGTCCTTTAAAGACGCTCTTCAACAAGCCAAATTAGGAGAGGCCTATGGTTATAGAACAGACCCCACAACCGTCGCTGCAGTACAAATTGGGGAAAAGAACAATCCCAATCGTGATGACCAAATATTTAAAATGATGCAAACTATCACAGAACGGCTAGAAAAACTGGAAACTCCGCGTCGTGAGAGGCCTAAAAATATGCGGAATTACAGTCAGGACCGCGCGGACGTCCGTACTTGTCACAATTGTTCCGGAGAAGGACACCTTCAACGAATATGTCACTGGAACGGCAATGGTGGAAAGAGGCCTCATGCCAAATGTCAATTATGCCAGCAACAAGGACATATCGCGACCGATTGCCAACTTCACAAGTCCGTACCAAATAGGAATCGCAGCTTTGATGCAAAAAACGGACAACGCCCGGGATAAATACGGCATCTGTCTTGGGCTCTGAAAATGAAGGGACAAATGGTGCCGAAAAATGTGACATTTTTCAGCAAGGAAAACTTATTTATTTGCCTGTGTTTCTGGGTTCCTTCTCGGTCTCTGCCCTTTTGGATTCGGGTAGTACAATCAATATAATTTCTTCAAAATTCTTTCATAGTTTAGGCTCGAAAACAAAAAGCGATATCTTGCCTTCTAAAAATCCTCATGTGCAGTTAGCAAATGGTCAGCATGTTAATATTTTAAGTACTGCCAGAATCCAAATGCAGTTGCCTGACAGGGAATCCAGTGTGTTTATTCCAGTGTTTGTGCTTAAGGAATTGTCACATCCAATTATTCTTGGCACTCAGTTTTTAATGTCATTGGGAATTGTGTTAGATTTTAGATCAATGTCTCTATGTATGGAGTTTAACTCACAAATTAAGGTAAGGAATGCATCTTATGTTACTTTACCTCCACATTCAAGTATGATTGTTAAAGCAAAAGTACCAAACCATGTTCAAATTGGTTTAACAGTTGTATATTTACCCAATGATGTTATGATGAACAAAGGTTTGATTGTAGCTAAATCGATTGCGTCCGTAGATATCGGGCATACAGTGCCTGTCAAAATTTTGAATGTTTCTGACAAGCATGTAAATATTGGTAGAAACAATGTTATTGCTCATTTTGAGCCATTGCATGATCATGTTTTCTCCAAAGTGAATGAAAATGATGATTTAAATATGTGTGCGAGTGCTAGTGTAAATAATGTTGGTAGGGACAAAGATATGGGTGGCGAGTCTGTGAAAACTTTGGAGAACTTTTTGACGAATTTTACCTTAAATACTGAATTGGACGCTAACGAGAAGACAACTTTGCAACATACACTATGGGCCAACAAAGACTGTTTTGTTACCAGTGACAATCCAGATATTGGTGTCACAAATGTTGTTCAGCACACCATTCATCTCAAACCAAACGCGATCTCAAAACATCACAAGCCGTACAGACTTCCGCCTGAAAAACGGGAAGTGTTGCGTCACCAGCTGGACGAATTGTTACGTCAATGTATAATTGTACCTGTTGACGAGAAAGAAGACTTGCCGATTACAAGTCCTATTGTGTTGATTGCTAAGCGAAATAAACCCACCGAAAGACCGGACACCATTAAGAAAGAGTACAGCATGACTTCATACCGTTTTTGTTGTGATTTTCGCTACATTAATTCACAGAGCCAAGATTTCAGATATAACATTCCAAACTTGCAAGAACTTACTGAATCCTTTTCTGAGCGAACTCCAAACTACATCAGCAGTATAGATTTAAGTTCCGGATTCTTTCAAATGTGTATTTCACCTGAATCGACAAAATATACGGCTTTTAATACCTGCTTTGGAACTTATAAATTCAAACGTTTACCTATGGGTTTGAAAACTAGCCCAAATTCTTTTCAAATGTTGATGGACAAGGTATTTAGCGGCATGACGTTTCGTTCAGTTTTGTGTTACATTGACGATGCAATAGTAGCATCCTCTACATTCGAGGAACATATCAAAGATCTTGAAGAAGTTTTTGCTCGCCTTAGAGACGGGGGACTTAAGATAAATCCACAAAAATGTGCATTTGCTCAATCTTCATGCACATTCCTTGGGCATGTGATATCCAAACAAGGAATAAGTCCCCCAACTGACAAGTTACAAGCTATCGAAACTTTACCTACACCAAAGAATGTTAATGAATTACGACGTGCTCTAGGACTTTTTAACTGGTTTCGGAAGTTTATACCAAATTATTCCACAGTGGCTAACCCCCTAAACAAACTTCTAAAATCTAACACCAGGTACATTTGGACTGACGAACAACAATCAGCGTTTCAGGAATTAAAACATCTATTACTACAAAGCCCGGTGCTGGCCTTTCCGCGATTTGACATCGAGTTTAAGCTTGCAGTAGACACGTCTAGCAAGGGAATTGGATACATGTTATACCAAAAACACTCTGATGGGACCCCTCGTGTGGTAAGATTTGGGTCTAAAGGTCTTACAAAGTGGCAGAGTTCATATGGGCCGACAAAATTAGAGCTATTGGGAATGGTAACTGCTATTCTTGACTGTTCAACATATTTAAGCGGGAAGCATTTTATTGTGGAGTGTGACCACCAGGCTTTGAAACCATTGTTTCAAAAACAACTACGCCGAGCTATATATGAACGATGGTTGGCGCTTTTACAACGTTATGATTTCTCAATAGAATATAAACCTGCAGCTCAGATGGTAGTTCCTGATGCATTATCAAGAAATTCCAAATTTCCGACAATGTTAGACACAAGCCCGGACGAGGACGATCCATTTTTCCCTTATGTCAATGACCCACCAAAATCAATCACTTTGCCAAATGGACAGTCCCTAAAAACGCTATTAGCACAAGATCGAATCTGTTGCAATTTCGTGAATATTGAAAATGTATATGACGCTGATACTGAGGACAACATAGATATTCCGAATGCAAAAATGGCTCTCATTTCAAATGACATACGTTTCCCACCTAAATGGTCTCACACGCGAATGACCAAAATAAATTTTGACGAGGAACAGTCTAGACAAACAAAAATTCAGGACACAACTACCAGTGATTCAATTGCTACCGACTGTGCGGAATCCAGTACTAATGTCCAAAACAAATGCGATAAACTTTCCGACCAGCATTCTCCTCAAGAGGTCAAATCGGGCCACGATGGTTGTAGTGAATCAGAACTGGACATATCAGCACAACCACGTCCAGACATAATGAAACAAATTGGCGTGACCCAGGATTATATTATTCAATCGCAAAGAAATGATCCATCTCTATTGCCACTTATCTCGTATTTGACAAATGGTGAATTACCATCATCTCAAAAGGCAGCCCGTGAAATTATGCTGAAACATACAGACTTTGCGATATTTGACGGCATTCTGTATCAATCAAAGATAATAAAATCCAAGAGATCGAAAACTTTAAATCCATACCAGATGGTATTATCACACAATCTTGCATTAAAAGTGCTAGGAGTATATCACGATTCCCCAATGGGTGGACATGGAGGAATTCAAGACACATTGGATAAAATCAAAGAACATTTTTACTGTCCAAAAATAGCTACACTTGTTTATAATTACGTCAAATCATGTGATTTTTGTCAAAGACGAAAGATGACGCAAAATGCAACAAAATCAAAGATCACCGCATATCAGATGCCTTCAACACCCTTTGAAGTCTGGGAGATTGATTTATATGGACGTCTACCACCAACGCCGGACGGTGATTCTTACATTTTCACAGCTGTTGATATGTTTTCAAAATATTTGTTTGCCATTCCTATTAGAAACAAAGATGCTTTAACAGTGTCTAATGCACTTTTCCAATTATTTACATGATTTGGTGTGTGTAGTACACTTATTAGTGACCAGGGCAGTGAATTTGTGGCAGAAGTTATAAAAGAATTATGTAAAAGTCTACATATCACGCAGGAATTCACACCAAGTTTTGTACATCATTGACTCGGGGCATGTGAACGGACACATTCTACATTAGCCGAGAAATTGACACCGTATATTTCAAACGACAGAAAATCATGGAAGAAATTCCTTCCGGCCGTCGTCTTTGCGATGAACACGTCTGTAAATACAAGTTTAGGATTTTCACCATATGAAATACTATATTGTCAACGACCAAAATTTCCTCTTACAAACTTGCTTTTGAACTTCGAAACATTACACAAAGGTATACAATCATATATGAAGGAACACGCTGAAAAACTCGCCGTTATTCGGAGTATTGCAAAAGACAATGCGCAGACGAAAGCGGACAAAATGAAGACATCCGCCAATGCAAATGCAAAAGAAATAGACATTAAAGAGGGAGATTATGTATACCTTCAAGCATATTTATCTGGAGAGGGGCAGAAGTTTCAGAATCGGTTTAATGGTCCATATGTAGTTGAACATTTACCGAGCGCACATATGGTGGCATTAAGAGACCCAACTGTCAAAAAAATTCTGAACCCTGTGCATCGGGATAGGATTAAAATCGCCTATGTCCGTGAACCAACTCCAGCAAATTATTTCACAGTTACAAAATCTTTTACTCCTAAGACCTACAAATCCATCGAAACACAAACGGACCAACTACATCATATAACTCGAAAGTCCGAACGAAATAAACGAAAACCAGCCAGATTTCGCGACAGTGATCATGTAGATCCAAATGACCTACCAACCTTTTCTGTTTTCAGTGACGCAGACGGATTCCACAAAATTAAACGTGTTTTAGGAAAACGAAATTCCAGATATTTAGTGCAAATTGTTGGTGAACCAGCAGAAAATGCGATCTGGGTTCCGTTTCCGGCTTTAAATGCTAAAGCCAAACGTGCTATTGACACACGACCGCCACCTACTCTGTGACATCCTTTACAATGTATTAAAATGTTTATGAACACTTTATTCTAAAAAAAAAAAAATTAAAGAAAAACATTCATGTTTATGTGTTCTGTCGATATATCATTTTGTTTGTTGTTGCAGAATATGTTTCTATTTGTTACTTTGATCTGTATTGATTTACTGTGTTTGATATTTCACATTTTGCATTGTATGTAATCAGGGATGTTTTATGGATTACAGCTTCCAAACTTGTTGAAAACGGAAGAAATATGAGATGTGTGTAAATTACAATTTGTTTTTGTTGAGTTAACCTAGATGTATACATCGACAAGGTTTAACAATTATAACACAAATTACAATTGTATTGAGAGTGTCAGACTTATGCAATAATTGTGGCAAACATATATGATTGGTTATCATGTAACATGCAAGTTTTGCTGTGGTTTGATATAGTAATTGTTTTCTCTAACCAAGGATGTTTTATTCCGACAGGGTTATATCTTACGCAATTCTATAGTAACTGAAAATTGTTTTTCATTTTTATTTGAAATTGGTATGATTTGTTCTAACCGAGGATGTGTTATTCCAATCAGGTTATACTTTGAACAACCAATTTAATCTTTTTGTTGTATATACATGTAGATTCAAAATAAAAACTTTACTGTTAAGATAATGACCATGACATTGCAGTGTAAGGTGTATGAGTCAGTACATGTGCTGCAGATCATGTACAGTATGCAATTCCGAATGAGTCTTTGAGTGACATGATCATTTTCTTTTTAGTTTTGTTTACTGCCCAATTGAGATAAAACGAGACAAATTTCTCTCTATCAGCAGTTTTTTTTTTGTGGTTGTTGTCATTTTGTATTGTTAGCAATACTAGTTTTTTTAATGTATAATTTGTGTTATGCTTTATTGTCTTTATCCTGTTTAATGTCTAAATTTGAACGACACTTTTTTTTTGTAGGGGGCGGATGTTATATACATGCGTATATATATTTTCTTTGATAAAGACAATTTGTTAGTTTCTTAGATTTACTTAAAATGATTTAGGCATTGTTTAAATGTTTTTGATTAATTGTTAGAAATCTATAATTGAAATTTAATTGTTTTATTTGATCATTAGAAAGAACATTGCTGCACCTGTTTGTAATTTCTCAAACTTGACATCTTTCTCCCCGTCCCACCGTATCGATGCTATTCGCTTGTAATTGTTATCAGATTTATGGTCAGATCTAAGACTTGTGTTTCTTTGAATTTGATATGCTTACTCAAAATGTTTCCTGTCCTGTAAATTAATGTCATTGAGCTTTCCCCTAATTTTAGTACCGTTTTTAAGTTTGTTTCATTGGTTCATTTAATGAAAAGTGGGAGGAGTTGTCAAAGATGAGACGTGCGTGAGTTTGTCTGTTATTCACTTTTTACTTTTCGACTCTTACAAATTTTTGTGTTAAAATGCAGTGTTTAATTTTGTACTTTTTGGACTTGAATAAATTCTAAACTTTAATAAGGAATTATTATTTACAAAACAACGAAAACACTACAATGATGTCAATGAGGCTCTGAGTTACTGAGACACGCTTATAAAGCAACCAAATCTAAGTTAAACACAGACTGCCTCATGGAAATTGCCGGAAAGAAAACCTCCTGGAAATTCCATTGATATATATAAATCGGAACACAATGGCAGTAATTGCATGAATTAGTTTGAGATAGGGGTACTCGGTAAATATGATGATGATATAGCTATCTATGAGATATGGGTATGTTGTGAAATACAATCATTTTGTATTGCTTATAGGAGTTATGAAATTGATCAATGTTCATTATCTTAATCACCTTTCATAATATAACTTTATTAAATTTGATACAGCCATCAAATATGTGAAATATGATTATAATATAAGTATGTTAAATTGGATACAGGCATTATATCTGTGAAATATGAATATGATATATAAATATATTAAATTGGATACAGGCATTAAATCTGTGAAATATGAATATGATATATAAATATATTAAATTGGATACATGCATCAAATCTGTGAAATATGAATATGATATATAAATATATTAAATTGGATACAGGCATTAAATCTGTGAAATATGAATATGATATATAAGTATATTAAATTGGATACAGGCATTAAATCTGTGAAATATGAATATGATATATAAGTATATTAAATTGGATACAGGCATTAAATCTGTGAAATATGAATATGATATAAGTGTATTCAATTGGTTATAGGCATTAAATCTGTGAAATATTATTATGATATATAACTATATTGAATTTGTTATAGGCATTAAATCTGTGAAAAATGAAAATTGTGCTCTTTCAGCATGAGAATGAGAAACACAGCGGCTGACTTAGCGCGTTCTTGATCTAGAGGATCAGATCACCTCCAGTCGAGAGAGAGAGATGGAAACGGACCGCGAACTGCAGCAGGAAAAATTACGCACTTCCCATCAACACGCAGAGTCAGAGGACAGTGATGAGGATCAGGATCATTGGAGCGTTTACAAGACTCAGCTCGAGAGCATGTCAGAGCCTTCAGTATCTGATCTTACAATAGCAGGACCAGCTCTCCTCGGGGTGAGATATGACAGTATCAAGTTTGGAAAAAATCTCAAACTTAAGCTCGAGTTTCCTGTTATTTGAGCAATCAAAATTTGAGTAAAATGTCATACTTAAAGGACACAACGCATGCTTTTAAACTTTTTCATTTTTTTTCAGCAAAATTAACTCTTTTTTATGCCTAAAACTACTTTAAATGTGTTTTAAATCAAATATTTTGCGTAGTTTTCAAGTTTGAAAGCGATGAAATTCAAATCTTGCGATATGCATATTTTCTTTCGCTAGTTTACGCCCCATTATGTGTGACGTCATATGCGTCCTCGGGTTTGAAAACATCTATTAGCCAGTTCATAAACAGATTAAATTTAATCGACAAAAAACCAATTATCACGTTAACGGCTTGTAAACAATAATGCATTACGATGTTTTGTGCCGTGTTCGGGTGTATTAATTGTCAGTAGAAGGATTTAGACTGAGTATTTTTCAATTTTTCTAAGGAAGGTACGAGAAAAAGGACGTGGGTAATTTTTTTGTTGGAGAAAGAACTTTATCTTTAAAAAACACACCCAGTCACCTTTTCAAACACCGCTTGGATAGAGATCCAGATAAACTGCGAGAAAATATATATATCGAAGCTATAGACACTGGTAGGCCTACAGCATACATTCTGTTTTGCTTTTCAAATTCAATACATACTCGGATCAACCGACCTTCACCTTGTAACAACATATATCGACGATACAATGTAACTTTACCAACTGGTAGATTTACACACACACACACACACACACACACACACACACACACACACACACACACACACACACACACACACACACACACACACACACACACACACACACACACACAAAGATACAAAATAATTAAACTTGTAATTATACAAGTAATAGAATATTGCATTTCCTAACTTTAAATTGAATTATAAAATTATTTCCTCATTGATGAGTGCGTCAGTAGGCTATAACGCCGTTCTCCCACTTCGTACTTCCTAAAGACGTGCAGATCACAATTCAAAAATAATAATAAGATTGTTTTATTGCAAGGTGAAGATAACGAACAGTGATCAATCTCATAACTCCTACAAGCAGTACAAAATAGATAATTGGGCAAACACGGACATAAATAATGTAATTACCACTTTAAATTTGAATATTTTTATTGATTTGTGTATATGTTGTCTTTTTCTTTCTTTCCGAAATGCACCCGTGACAATTAGTTTGGCCTAGGACCTAGTTTTCAACAATTTAACGTGTCATAATTTGTCTAATCCAAAAATAAATAATGATTGCACTGTTTATTTTAGAAAAACAACGCCAATTACAAATGTATAAAGGAATAGCACCACCAAACAGTTTGTAGACAGCGACCCATATAAACATTTTATTTCCTCCTAATATTGCTGAATTCATACATGCTTTACTCGCTATATTTGGGTATTTACATCGTTATATGTGTGCACTGTTGGCGAACACACATAAAACTCAAACAATTTGTCAACATCGATTTAAATGTTGCCCATGATAAATAAATCAGGCCCTTAAAAGTTGAGTTTTCAATAATATATCGCAGTACTTTCACAATCCGAAGGGCGCATGTGACGTCACTGCACCATGTGACTACCTGCCTAATTAACTTGACTTTTTTTTAAATCGGGGCTTGGATTTAAGTCTGTATTGTGGTTAATTATAACAAAATTTCGGCGAACGAACTATTAGAATTAATTACTATAAGCATAAAGAAGACAACATGCATGTAATGTTGTATACTTTGAAGACATGAGACGTGTCCTTTAAGTTTAGAATTTTACTTCGGTATATTTGGAGAAATGAAGGCAAGAATGTTAGTGTTGCAGTGTAATCATATCTTACTGTAGGGACTCTGTTAGTGCGACCTTAAATGTCATATAATCTTTCAGTGTGCAGGGTTCTGTCAATGTTTACTGAATTTGATAATTCCAATGGTATTTATTACAATCATTTTCATTGGACAAAAATAAAGCAAATGAGAATTTATACATCATCAATAAATTCTTTAAAAAGAAAGTTTAATCCTATAATAATTCTGTTTCAGTGTTCAGGGTTCTGTAAATGTCCAGAGCTTGGACAGATCTCTGAAAGACTTGCTCAGTGAACTGAAACAGACGCGGATGCCCCTGACGTTCGAGTCTGTAGGCACAGACAATCTCATAAGTCGACCAAGTGCTCAAGCTGTGAATGAACGGGTGCTACATCACAACTCTGAGTTAACAAACTTTGTATCAAGACTGACGGAAGAAAAGATGGAGCTACGCAACACGTTAGGGAGACTGAAGGAAGAAATATGGAGATACAGACAGAGGGGTTCCGAACACCAGGCATGTAATATTCAATCAGATCCATTTCAAATATTAAGGTACATAGTTCTCAGATAAATCAACAATTTAGATGTAAGACAGAGGGCTTCCGAACATCAGATATGTAGTTGTCAGACAGAGGGGTTCCGAACATCAGATATGGAGATCTCAGACAGATGGGCTCCGAACATCAGATATGTAGAACTTAGACAGAGGGGTTCTGAACATCAAATAATTTCGTAGATGTCAGACAGAGGGGTTCCGAACATCAGATATGTAGATCTTAGATAAAGGGGAACCATACATTGGGTATGTAAATCTAAAGATTAAACAATAAATTTGAAAATGAATGTTTAGAAAGGGGAACTGAAAATCATGAATTTGATAGTAAGAAAAATCTGAGGAAGTGCAGAAACATTATTGCAGACTTTTTGAATGATAATGATGTGAAAGTCAATGTGAGAATTTATACATGGAGATGTGGGAAATAGCCAGCCTCAGAAAATACCATTTAAAATTGACTGGAAATAATCCGTCCAGTCTTAGAAAATATTGTACACCTATTTACTGGCTATGAGGACAATAGCAAGTTTACTGTTCCCCAAGACAGGGACTATTTCCCGAGGCGCAGCTATTGTCCGAATAGTGAGTAAATAGTTGTTTTATTATAGTACCAAAGTAGATTTTGCTTGTGCCAGACATACCAAAGTGAAGTAAACTAATTAGAGTTAGCAGACTTTAACGTCACAGAAAAGAAAACGCGGGAAACCCTAGCATCCAGTAAATAGTTTCGAGACTATTCCCTAGGGCAGATAGTTCAGAAGCTATTCCATAGCTAGCGTTATCCAAAAGAAATAGCAAATTTATTCACCAAACATTCATATAGCAAAAACATTCTGAGGTATGATAACATTAAATATTGACTTATCACAGAATATTGACTGGAAATAATCAATGGGTCAGCCTTAGAAAATATCACAAAATATTGACTGGAAGAACCAATGGGTCAGCCTTAGAAAATATCACAGAATATTGACTGGAAAGAATGCTATATGCATCAGATACAATTACAGAAAATATAATTAAATATTGATTGAAATAATCAATGGCCCAGAAACAGAAACTATCATTAAAAGTGTAAGTATTGGGTCATTTTAATAGAATGTTAAATCCAGAGGTCACAGGTCATTTGTATCAAAATGTTAAATCCGGAGGTCACAGGTCGTTTGTATAGAATGTTAAATCCGGAGGTCACAGGTCGTTTGTATAGAATGTTAAATCCGGAGGTCACAGGTCGTTTGTGTAGAATGTTAAATCCGGAGGTCACAGGTCGTTTGTATCAGAATGTTAAATCCGGAGGTCACAGGTCGTTTGTATCAGAATGTTAAATCCGGAGGTCACAGGTCGTTTGTGTAGAATGTTAAATCCGGAGGTCACAGGTCGTTTGTATCAGAATGTAAAACCCAAGGTCACAGTTTGATAGGGTGTAGGAATCATTTGTTATAGCCCTAAATTTGATCATGGTTCTACTTTTGTGAAAAATTCTCCAATAGGGCAAAAAACAGCAAGCAAATATCAACTGATGGTGAAATCCAGTTTTATCGATAAAGCGAGACGGATGTAAGAATGTGTTAGAAAGTTCTAAACTGCTATCTTCTGTAGAATGGAGACGATCTGACAGAGAATCTGACAGATCAGGAAAACGGACATCTGGAAGCCCGTGCAACATGGGCCAAAGAACGGCTCTCTCTGCAACTCACCCTCAATCAGACGGAACAGGAACTGGACAAATGTCGGACAGATCTCAGACTGGAAAGGGAGCGTCGAGCTGTTGGCAGTGGACATGGCACAGACGCAGACAGAGACAGGGTAAGACATGGAGGTATCGGTGTCCTTGGACAGTTCTATTTGTTACACAGGGTCAGGGTAAGACATGGGGGGTATCAGTGTCCTTGGACAGCTCTATTTGTTACACAGAGACAGGGTAAGACATGGAGGTATCGGTGTCCTTGGACAGTTCTATTTGTTATACAGAGACAGGGTAAGACATGGGGGTATCGGTGTCCATGGACAGTTCTATTTGTTACACAGAGACAGGGTAAGACATGGAGGTATCGGTGTCCTTGGACAGTTCTATTTGTTACACAGGGTCAGGGTAAGACATGGGGGGTATCAGTGTCCTTGGACAGTTCTATTTGTTACACAGAGACAGGGTAAGACATGGGGGTATCGGTGTCTTTGGACAGCTCTATTTGTTACACAGGGTCAGGGTAAGACATGGGGGGGGGGTATCGGTGTCCATGGGCAGTTCTATCTGTTACACGGAGGCAGGGTAAGACATGGGGGGTATCAGTGTCCATGGACAGCTCTATTTGTTACACGGAGACAGGGTAAGACATGGGGGTATCAGTGTCCTTGGACAGTTCTATTTGTTACACAGGGTCAGGGTAAGACATGCGGGGGTATAAGTTTCCTAAGGACATCTCTTTGTTACTCAGAGGCGGTAGTTGATGTTGGACAGCTCTGATTCTATTTGGTTTCCATAGACTTGTTTTCTACAACATTAAGGGTTATAATGTTATAAGAAGCTTTGTTTTGTACAACGTGCAGGGGCATTAGTCATGTTAGAACCAGGATTGTTTTATACAACATGCAGGGGGCATCAATCATGGTAGGACGAGCTTTCTTCGGTTATAGTTTTGACAAAGAACATTGGGAATTTTCAAGTCTGAATCCTGTTTTTAGATGCCAGTGTTTACTTCTATTTTTAGATCCAACGCCTGTATGGAAAATTCCTGAGAGCGGACAGCTATCGTAAGGCTTTGGTCTACCAGAAGAAGTACCTCCTGTTGTTACTGGGGGGATTCCAAGACTGCGAGCAGACAACACTGGCACTCATCGCCAGGATGGGCGTTTATCCATCACCGGAAGATCTCCACAGGACTGCCAGACACCGTAGACCTTTCACCGTGTTCCGGAGCGCCGCCAGGGTCGTGGTGGCTGTGTCGAGGTTAGCGTTGTCATCCCTCTGTCATACGTACAGTTACATTTGTCTCTGACTTTTACTTCCAGAATTTCAGCATTGCTTAGACTCTACATCTTTTGGGGATCTATTTAATTTTTATTTTGTTGTCAACAGGATGCGTTATCTGGTGAGAAAATGGAAGAGGGCCACGAGAGTGGGTTCCCCAGTGATGGGAGGGACGGTGGACCTACAGCAAGGTGAACGAACACAAACATGTTGTACTCTTTTGTCATCAGGTTGAATGCTCTCTGACATGTTTTACATCAATTGTTTGGTTATTCTTTACATGCTAATTTTGACTATGAATTACTCCATTTACCTGATTAAGATACAGGGCTCATGGTGGATCTCGCCGGTTGACAGGGGATGCTTACTCTTCCTAGGCACCTAATTTTACCTCTGGTATATCCAGGGGTCTGTGTTAATCTTGCTAAAAATTCTATGCTCTTCATATGATTCTTGGCTTGATCACTGTTTGTTATTTGCACATTTTCATCTCGCAAAAAAATTACATGAATATCCAATGTTGGTTTTTGGTTTTTTCAAATTTGCACAATGACTGATTTTCTTGGAGTTATATCCCTTTGTCAGTCATGTTTTATATAAAGAATTTAATTTTGATAGAATATACTTACTCCTCTGAGGCACCAGATCCCATATAAAGAATGAAGTTCAATGGAAGATTTTTATTTCCTTATAATAAATTTATGTGTTTCAATATATTCACCTCATGAAAGAAATATTTTATTAAAAAAAAATTAGTAAATGAAATTGTGTGTAATTCTATCATAACATGGAAGAGAAAGGAGATAACTCACAAATCTCGACCGAGGTATGACACAAAACTCCATTTTCAGTGTGGTAACATCCACATGCTTTTATTTACAGGATACACACCAGATTCTAACAGTTACTCACCACCCTGCATCAACACCCCGTCACGCTTGAGTGGCTTCGGACCTCTCGGCAGTCACACACCATCGCCCTTCCATCTCAACACACAATCATCGCCATATAGCCAGCCCTATCTGTCTTCCAGTGTCAGCCAAAGAGGCATCAATAGTGGAGCTACTCCCAATCACCCACTAGGGGGCACTTCAAGTGGTTACCATGTAATGGGAGTGGGATAACCAATGGAATTTCACCTTATCAGTCAGTGGGGATGGGTTTCTGAGAGTTACTATGCCAATGGAAACTTCTCAGTTCATACCACTCCTCCCACTAGAGATTACAGCAGCAAACCACACCCCTCAGGGGAACATTCAGGTGCTAGACGGTAAGTGGTCTTTATTTCGATATCTCAAATCTAGATATCACAATCTCAAATCTAGATATCGCAATCTCATATCTAGATATCGCATTTTTAGCTGAAGTGAGCTTTTCTTATCAAAATGTGTCCGTTATATGTCGTCTTCGGCAAAAACTTTTCACATTTTCATCTTCTCCAGAACCACTGGGTCAATTTCAACCAAACCTGGCCAATAGCATCCTTCGGTGAAGGGCTTTCAAGTTTGTTCAAATGAGGGACCATGCCCTCTTCAAAGGGGAAATAATCACAAAAATGCAAAATTAGGGTGAAGTCATTTTAAAAAAAATTCTTAAGAACCACCGGGCCAGAGGAGCTGACATTTACATGAAAGCTTCCTGACATAGTGCTGATTCAAGTTTGTTTAAATCATGGCCCCCAGAGGTAGGTAGGGGCCACCAAAGGGGATCAAAGTTTTACATAGAATTATATAGGGAAAATCTTCTCAAGAACCACTGGGCCAGAAGAGCTAAGATTGACATGAAATCTATATATAGGGAAAATCTTCTCAAGAACCATTGGGCCAAAGAAGTTGACATTTACATAAAAGTTTTTTGACATAGTACAAATTCAAGTTTGTAAAAATCATGGCCTCCAGGGTTAGGTTTGGGCCATAATAGAGACTAAGGTTTTACATGCAAGGTGAAGATAACGAACAGTGATCAATGTCATAACTCCTACAAGCAATACAAAAGAGATAGTTGGGCAAACACGGACCCCTGGACACACCACAGGTGGGATCAGGTGCCTAGGAGGAGTAAGCATCCGCTGTTGACCGGTCACACCCGCCGTGAGCCTCATATCCTGTAAATATATATGGAAAGTCTTCAGAGATGTGCCAAGGTGACTCAGGTGAGCGATGTGGCCCATGGACCTCTTGCTAGATATCTCATAAAAGGCATATATGTTTGGTCTTCCTCTTGGGCCGTCGTGAAAAATTA
This sequence comes from Ostrea edulis, assembly GCF_947568905.1. Taxonomy (NCBI): domain Eukaryota; kingdom Metazoa; phylum Mollusca; class Bivalvia; order Ostreida; family Ostreidae; genus Ostrea; species Ostrea edulis. Next base: position 45,444,248 of record NC_079173.1, on the reverse strand, counting down.
TATGCCATATTTGTAAGTGGTATTTTCAGCAAGACACGAATTTAGTGATTTGTCCATAAAGTATGTGTATACATTTAGCGAGAGCTAATGTTGGTAGCTTTATAATTCCAATAAAGATATATCTCCAATATGTAATAAATATTAGCGATATTTAATTTGAGTGATTCAACACTGTCAGTAATAATGCAAAAATTGAATCCTCGCTAAAAACAGTATCATTGACAAACGTCCCTAGACATTGTGTATTTATAATAATTAGATATCTCAAGGGTAAAATAAAATGTAGGAAGTTTTAAAATATCCTCTACAAGTAGTTCTTTATTAGTTGTAGCATATCTTGTATGTTGTGTACAAAACCTAAGGAGCTAGCGTCCTTGATCAACTTTAATGATGTTGAAATTAATTTAATTGAAATATATTTGTGACAATTGTAGAAAATTTTTAGCCTCCTCCTCTCCATCAAATCCTGTCTCCTCATCGTCGCCCGTCCGTCGTGTGAGAATCACGGAACCTTCATCATTACATGATGACTACATCAGTCGATTAGAAAATCTACAACAGCGTCTCAGTGGAATGGATTCTGGTGAGTGAAGATCCGGATTCAAATCTCCTTACAGGCAAACTTCATTTGACTCGTATTTAAATAATTATGCAAATAATATAGTAAAATAGATTTTTTCAGAAAATCAGTTTACAGAAAGCTCATGCTTAGCATAAGTAATTAACAGTGACAAAATTGGCCCATATTAAATGTCCTGCATTACATTGGCAGATTATGTGTTTAGTTTTGATCAATGCGGAAATAAAAGTCAAATGTAAACATAACAAATATTGTTCTTAAAGAAATGATGAATTGCTGCGCTTCTTGTCAGCAGACATTGAAGTTAAAACTCAATTAATTTCTTAAATATTTGCAATAACTGTATACACGAAAGAGTGAATTGAAGATTGAGCACATCACTTAAATAGGGTAGATGAAGCACGTGACATACAATTCTGACCTAGATGAAAACTATATATGGGTCAGTCATACAGACACTATTATAAAATGTTGTGATTTTCTAGCTGACAGAGAGCACATTATTATTCACATACACATACATCACACATAACCAGGTCATATACATCACACATAACCAGGACACATACATCACACATAACCAGGACACATACGTCACACATAACCAGGACACATACATCACACATAACCTGGAAACATATGTCACACATAACCAGGATACATACACATACATAAAAAGGACACATACATCCCATATAACCAGGACATATACATTACACATAACCAGGACACATACATTACTCATAACCAGGACACATACGTCACACATAACCAGGACACATACATCACACATAACCTGGACACATATGTCACACATAACCAGGACGCATACATCACACATAACCTGGACACATATGTCACACATAACCAGGACACATACACATACATAAAAAGGACACATACATCCCATATAACCAGGACATATACATTACACATAACCAGGACACATACATTACTCATAACCAGGACACATACGTCACACATAACCAGGACACATACATCACACATAACCTGGACACATATGTCACACATAACCAGGACGCATACATCACACATAACCTGGACACATATGTCACACATAACCAGGACGCATACATCATACATAAAAAGGAGACATACATCACACATAACCACGATACATACGTCACAAATAACCAGGACACATACACCACACATAACCAGGACACATACATAACACATAACCTGGACACATATGTCACACATAACCAGGACACATACATCACACATAACCAGGACACATACGTCACACATAACCAGGACACATACATCACACATAACCTGGACACATATGTCACACATAACCAGGACACATACACATACATAAAAAGGACACATACATCCCATATAACCAGGACATATACATTACACATAACCAGGACACATACATTACTCATAACCAGGACACATACGTCACATATAACCAGGACACATACATAACACATAACCAGGACACATACATCACACATAACCTGGACACATATGTCACACATAACCAGGACGCATACATCATACATAAAAAGGAGACATACATCACACATAACCACGATACATACGTCACAAATAACCAGGACACATACACCACACATAACCAGGACACATACATCACACATAACCAGGGCACATACATCAAACATAAAAAGGGCACATACGTCACACATAACCAAGACACATACGTCACACATAACCAGGACACATACATCACACATAACCAGGACACATACACCACACAGAACCTGGACACATACATCACACATAACCAGGACACATACACATACATCACACATAACCAGGACACATACACCACACAGAACCTGGACACATACATCACACATAACCAGGACACATACACATACATCACATATAACCAGGACGCATACATCATACATAAAAAGAACACATACATCACATATAACCAGGACACATACATCACACATAACCTGGTCACATACATCACACATAACCAGGACACATACACATACATCACACATAACCAGGACACGTACATCACACATAACCAGAACACATACACCACGCATAACCAGAACACATACATCTCACATAACCAGGACACATACATCACAAATAACCAGGACACAAACACATACTTCACACATAACCAGGACACATACATCACACATAACCAGGAAACATACATTACACATAACCAGGACACATACATCACACATAACCAGGACACATACATCACACATAACCAGGAAACATACATTACACATAACCAGGACACATACATCACACATAACCAGGACACATACATCACATATAACCAGGACACAAACACATGCATTACACATATCCAGGACACATACATCACACATAACCAGGACACATACATCACACATAACCAGGACACATACATCACACATAACCAGGACACATACATCACACATAACCAGGACACACACACATACATCACACATAATCAGGACACATACATCACACATAACCAGGACACATACATCACACATAACCAGGACACATACATCACACATAACCAGGACACATACATCACACATAACCAGGACACATATATCACACATAACCAGGACACATATATCACATATAACCAGGACACATACATCACACATAACCAGGATACGTGAACCATCAGTGTACTTAACATCATCACATACAGCATCTCTACCTAGACTTGTTTACCCTTCACAGTGTACTAAACATCATCACATACAACATCCCTAGACTTGTTTACCCTTCACAGTGTACTAAATATCATCACATAAACATCTCTAGACTTGTTTCCCGTTTACAATTTACTAAACATCATCACCTACAACATGTCTAGACTTGTCTACCCTTCACAGTGTACTAAACATCATCACATAAACATCTCTAGACTTGTCTACCCTTCACAGTGTACTAAACATCATCACATAAACATATCTAGACGTGTCTACCCTTCACAGTGTACTAAACATCATCACTTACAACATGTCTAGACTTGTCTACCCTTCACAGTGTACTAAACATCATCACATAAACATATCTAGACTTGTCTACCCTTCACAGTGTACTAAACATCATCATCACATAAACATCTCTAGACTTGTCTACCCTTCACAGTGTACTAAACATCATCATCACATGAACATCTCTAGACTTGTAATATGTGTTAACTTTAAGCTTGTCAACATACATGTAGATCCTTAAACATATAGTGTGTTTCATAAATTTAAAAAACCATATCATTCAAAGCACAGCTGCACCTCTTTCATCAAGACGACTTGCGTGATTTTGCTGAGCAAAGTATAAAAATACAACGTTGTGACTAATTGAAACATATGCATTCATGACATGCAATATTTATTCTGGTATATCCATGAGTCCATGTTTGCCCAACTCTAATTGAGTGTTCTTCTTTAAAGTAATAAGATTAATCTCTGTTCGTTGTCTTCACCTTTTTTGCTTACTTTATCTGAGAGCACAAGTGAGCTTTTTCTCATTACTTCTTGTCTCCCTCTGTAAACTTTTTACATTTTCGACTTCTTCTCCAGAACCACTAGTTCCAATTTAAAGAATCTTGGCCAAAAGCATCCTCAAGTGAAGGCCTTTAAATGTTGTCCAAATGAAGGTTTATCTCTAACAAAACATTAAAAGGGAAGTGACATCTTTTTTTATTCTCCCTCGAAGTCATTGTTAGACGTCGCTGTTAATTTTAGAATAAGTTTGTAATTATATGTACTATTATATCTCAATTGATTTGATACACAAGAGCTTGTTCTGCGAATGGTCAGTTTTTAAATCGAGATAAGCTACTGACAAACAAGTTGATGATACAGGGATTTCAACAGTCTCGATTGAAGTCAGCATTTCTCAAATTATATGGTCGTTATAACGATCTAGTTCGTCAATACAACCTATTTCAGGGTCAAATGCTCTCTGACGTGTTTCATAATGATTGTTAGACCGTTCTTGGCACACTGATTTTGACTGCGAATAATTCCATTTACCTGAACAGGATATAGGGCTCACGGCCGGTGTGACCGGTTGACGGGATGTTTACTCCTCCTAGGCACCTGATCCCACCCCTGGCGTGTCCAGGGGTCCGTGTTTGTCCAACTATCTATTTTGTGTTGCTTGTAGGAGTTATGAGATTGATCACTGTTCGTTATCTTCACCTTCCATGCAGCTGCTTTACCGTCTAGGGTTCTGTTTACAGTGATTTGAGTATGATGTGGGATTTTGCTGTGCTGTATGTTCATTTCTGGAAAATCTTTAGATAATGACCAAGGTGACTCAGGTGAGCGGTGTGGCCCATGAGTCTCTTGTTTACTTGTTCCTCCCACATTCGTTTTGTCAATGGCAAAACATTTAAAGCGTGGAGGTCATTTTTTCCCTCGAAGTCATTGTTAGAAGTCACTGTTAATCGAAGAAAATTTTTATACTTTTATATACAGGTGCTTTACCGTCCAGGGTTCTGTTTACAGTGATTTTAGGATGGTGTGGGATTTTGCTGTGCTATATATTCATTTTTCAGCCTATAAACTTTAATGTCCTTGTAATGGAATTGTATTTTTAAGATATCTATTGAATAAATAACTGATGTCCCCATGTTAAGAAGGTTATGGTGTTAACTGTTACTATGAATGTCATTCATTCGTATAGAAATGAGCTGTTTCTTTTTATATTGTTATTTAAACTATTCATTCATTCAACACAATATACTATTGCCCCTTTATATGTAAATCAATAGCTTAGGATTGCAGTTTTTATCAAATGAAACTAAATTATCCTTAATGTTTTCCTTATACTTCTGTTGATCTTTGAACTCTGTTTTTTATAGGTACAACAAAGTCAAAGTCGTATCCACGGAGATATAACATTAAACATTATCACCTCAGCATTTACGTGATGGTACTGTCATCTTGACCTCGAAGAGCAGCATCTACCAAATATTTACATTTAAATTTAACGGGAATCAATGCAAAATCAAACAAAACATTTTTTAACTCGTAATAATTCTCGAAACTTTGAAAATCATGACATATGTAAAGACAGCAGTAACTGAATCAAGTGTGAGGCATGTTGACATGGGATCAAATCATTCGATCACATTTACTCTCAGAAATATGTGTTATTCACCAAAATCCTCGTGTTTGAGAAGAATGTTTCTACTTTAGTTGATTTTAAGTGTACCATTTTCCCCGTTTCATTTTCAACGTAATCCATAAACGGTCACCATTATGCAAACAATATAGCAATATTTCATGATATCAAAAATAATATAAATGTTTGTATGTCTCACAAATATGTAAAAAGTTGTGTTGCAATAGTGGTAAACATATTGTGTGTGTGAGGTTTGTTCAGTGCTGATGTTTATCGTTAATTTTACTATGATACACTAGTCTGCTAATACTGTGATGATTAAAACAGTCTATGGAAGACTCGTCCACTTGTCAATCTATTGAAGAAAAGGTTGCATCTTTTTATACTCAGTTTCAGAATACCCAAGTGAGAAAACCATCTTCGATTTTAATGACACAAATGGAAATAACTCTGCATAAAAAGCACACTGTATAAGTTTAAGAGAAAGTGAGAATATCTTATTATAAAGTGATTTGTAGGGAGATATGCTCCTTGTTAAATTTTTTTTGATTTCTATTCTATCTTTTTAAAGTGTATTTTATAGAACTTAAGGATTTCGGCATTTTAAAAACAAAAATACTAATAGTTGGTGTTTACAATAGTTGTTATTGTTTAATTAGTTTTATGGGTTGAATATCATTGTTTTGACCAGTATCATGTTCTAAACTGTTTAAAGAAAGCTCTGATTTGATGTGTACAATAGTGTTGTGCTACTGTCGAATCCAGATGGTTGTTTAAAGGGAAACTTTGATTCAGGGGCTGCAACATCTGTATCCGTAATGAAAAAAGTCTGGAAAACTGACCTATGTTTAGTCCAAAAGTAGGTCAAGGATGGACCAATACAGCTGAAATGCAAACTGAACTTGTATTCCTCTGAGAGGAAGCCTTTGACTAAATAGCAGGGCAATATATATATATATATATATATATATATATATATATATATATATATATATATATACATATATACATACCTATTATAAGACTTCAGCGGACGCAAAATATTGATAGACCAGCGTTAGGCAGACGTATAAATTAGGCTGACGTTTTTAAGTCTGCCCAATTTTCTACTTGTAAAATGAATTTATGTACTTAACTTTTGAGTAAAATGTGTTTTCTTTCCTTAAATTTAGAATCTAAACTTTACATTTCGGGCAAAAAGATTTCATTTTATTCATAAAAGTGTAAATTCTAGAGTTGTTAAAAACTAGCGTGTATTATTTTGGCAATATACGTTTCACGATTTGTGTAGACATTTTTCAAATGGGCATCACAAACGAAAGCGGAAATATATTTAAATTTCGTTTGCTTTTTTCCTTATTCTGAACCACTAGGTGTCAGATTATCTAGATTAATATTTTTAAAGATGGTATTTAAAAATTTTGAATTTTCCAACACCGTGATTTTTTGGTTGCGTTTTGTTTTGCTGTCATGTTACGGAAATGAACTTCGGGAACCTTCGGAGACACCCGGAAAGGATCCAGCGTCTGCGAAGATGTTGTCACGTATAAGTAAATTTTTCTTATTTTGGTTTCATGATTTCAAGGCACATTTCTCGCAAAGTATATCTTGTTAGGTTTTAGGCTATTACAATTTCCCCCACGAGTACGAGCAACCGCGTTTGTTTTCTTCAGTGGGCAGCGAAAGAAGGGTCTACCGTCTCCGAGTCTCGTCACGCCATGACACACGACTAGGACAATATTTGTCGTTTACTATGTTTTAGCATTGATATAAAGATTTTCTAGGATATAGAGAATCCCGAAAATGTGTCGTCATTATGCCCTACACTTGGCGACACAATGCAGGAGACGCCATGCAGTTTGCAATCCAATGTGCATTGTCCTTATTTTGGTTGTGTACGTATTGCACCACAGGAACCGGTAGTTTTGTCTGCAATAATGATATTAGGGTCTATAGTATACCACCCCATTATGTTCCCTACTATTATTACTACAGACAAGATGACTGGTTCCTGTCATAGGCGCCTCTTTCAAAGATATTGCACTATTGTAAACAATGGAGAAAATTCGAAAGATATAAGTACATGTATTTCTCACCAATTTATGTTGTCCCTTTTTACGTTTTTCATTTTCATGTTTTAGGAATCTTAGCTAAATGTGTCATTACCACATAATACTAATTTATCCACGTTTTAAAAATATCTTGTCCCACTGATTCAATATTGAATCGCCTATATGGTTCCTGTGACCGCATATGCTTTTCTATAACTTTCTACTGAAATATTTAGTTCTTGATAATTTCTTCTGTGATATAGCTGTGGAAAAATTGTTTAATTCTGGGACATAAAAATTGATGTATCTCTTGCCAAACGTGCCAATTACATGATATCTGTCATGTTTTTCATAACTCCTGTGGAAAACCGGGTTAGAATAGGTCCTCAGTACCTCTTGCTTGTCGTAAGAGTTGACTAAATGGGTCCTTCAGACAAGTCCGCAAAAACAGAGACCCCGTGTCACAGCAGGTGTGGCACGTTAAAGCTCAAAGGCCGTAAGCACCAAGCATAGGCCTTTAAATACTACAGCCCTTTACCGGCAATGGTGATGCATGTCTCCATATGAGTGAAAAATTCTTGAGAGGGGCATTAAACAATATACAATTAATCTTCAAGGAGTAGGAGTAATTATTGCTCTTAGAGATTTATGAAATTAAACAAATCATGTAAAAAGAACTTATGACATTTTTTTTTCTGCATCCAAAATGAATGCATATACACATTTTTTATTGTTTTAGAGGAGGAAAGTGTCGATTGGGTTAAGACTGATCTGTACAAAAGTGGCTTTTCTGTTGGACACATTTCAAAATACAATGTTAAGCATATTGAGTTCCTATAATTGATAATAGCTAGTAAATGATTAAAATATACCATTCTGATTTATTTTAACACTGGGTACATGCATGGGTTTTTAGTGAATGATATAATAAATTATATATTTATTCTAGAGTGATACAAAATGCAATCAAAACATGACCTATAATAATTTATCTATTGATTATATTATGGATATCATGAACTATTTAGTATTGTTATAAAAAATTATCTAGATTTAGAAAGAAGTGTACAAATATGGGTTGCATTAAAATGCACTCTAAATCCAATGAAGATGTAGGCTTAATTAGACTAGAGTTCTAAGGGTTTAATGGTCCACTAATTTGTTTATTTTATCTACTTTAAATCCCTGTTGAACTAGAAAGGTTTTCAAATATTTGAAACGATGGGGTTTTTTGTGTGTGCCTTTTAACTTCCTTGTAAACATGGTAAAATGAACTGTCATATACTGTAAGGGTTGACCTGTGATCATTTAGATTTTGATTAATCATATACTGTCGATTTGAAACAAATTGCAGAAGAAATATGAATTAGCATCTCAAATTACATTAGGAACATCCTGAGGTATAGATATGTGCATGTAACCATCCCAAAATCATTGTGTCCTTGACTGTTCAAAATCTGCCTTTAAAAAATTCCATGTGCAATCTTTGAAATATTGGATCAGATAACCGATACTATCACAATCATATGAAAGTATGAACTGTTTTAATTTTTTCTTGTTATAATTAAAATTCAAAGAAATTTTATCTGTTTTCAAAGATTTTCTTTTCATGAATTAAATGGATTCATTTTTTTTTAAAAAGGCACATTTCATTTCTTATTTGCTATACTATTTCTTGAAGCTTATTATTGTTTACATATTATGTTGGATAAACATAGTAAAGGAAAGTAGAAAGATTTCAGCAACATTTGAATAAAAACTGTAGGAGTAGATAAAAATGTTTAAAAAAGATCTTCCATAATTTGTGATTGGTTTTTATCCAACAAGTTGTTTTTTATTTTTTGTCCTTGTGAAGGCTTCAGGATAGAAAACACATGTACAATATCCAGCAGCAGTCAATCGGGCTGCTCACAGATGGCCTGATAGCCCAGTTGGTAAAGGGCGATGACTCCTATGCTGGAATTCCTCTACTGTATGTCTATTATACAAAGATTCCCCTAATATCAACTATCAGTTTATACATACCATATTCGTCCTATTGAGCACGCCGGGTGTTTAGAAAATTGGAGGGGGGGGGTGGGGTGGTTTAGTACTCTATGCTGAAATATTCCCATTAAATATACACATAAATTTTATTTCTTTTCTTTTAACACTAACAATTAATCCATTCTTGTCTATATCAAAATATACAGTAGTAGCTATTACTTTCAATTTCACTTGGAACCGTTTGTGTCATAGACTAATACCACGTACGATTTACTAAACTTTCGGTTTCACTTTCGCAGCACAACTATGGCCGAGTATGAATATAGTTTAGGGGATTTCATGTTTACAGAGATATCTATAATCTGGGATCCATTCCAGGGAGAAACTCTTTAAAAAAATAGAAATCAACAATCCTATGCATAAATATGCGATTGCTGTTGTAAAGGACGGTGCAGTAGTTGGACACGTGCCTCGAAAAATAAGAAAAGTTGTAGCATTCTTTTTAACAACATGGGGGGGGGGGCTTTGAAATGCATTGCAAATGGAAACTATCACTACTCTTAAGATACCGGTATTGGTGAACTAGAGATACCATGTATTATGAAATTCAGTGCAGAACCAAGAGATTGCTAGAAAGATTAAAAACAAAAACTCTGCTATCAGAAAGGTGAGTAGTACTGTATTTCAAAGAAGGGGGGGGCTTAATTTTTGAGAGTTGAAAGAAGGCCCTGGGGTGTTTTTAGGGGTAGGGGCACTCAATAGGTCAAATATTTATAAATAAACTGTTTTTCTATACTGTTGACATTAAAAATTTGTTATTTTAACACATTTTTTTCATGTTTTATTACTCTGCTTTACGAAAATGTGTGGTTTTCTGATGTTGACCTATACTTCTGTTCTTATATGTTTGACATCTTAAAAAAGGTGGCAACATATACATTTGCTTTGGTTATTAATAAAATCAAACTATACCAAGGGGAAATTAATACAGTGTTTTCACTTTCAACCATTAATATTGACAAGTCGCATAAGGGTAGAGCTACCTTGAATCTGCATAAATGGTATTAAACATGCAGTATGCAGGTATACATTCCACTGATTTCTTGTTCAGTGTTCAGGGTGTGATTGCTGACTTTATGTTTTCCTAGTGTGTGTTTTACATAAAATCTTGTCTAAAGTATGCATGTACTTGCAGAAAAATTAATTTTAAAAAAACCCGTTTTATAATAGTTAACAAACACACACATGTACATAGCCGGGCCTCCAAAAATGGAAAATGCAGATGATTGGATATGTTTTGGTAGATGATTGAAATGGAATTCACAAATAAAATGTTGATAAATAAAAAAAATTATTGGCTAAGAAAAAGTGACAATGTTGAAAGTACTAAGGGCACAAACAGCATCTGTGTACATGTGTGTGTACAAATGTATATTGTCCTCCTAAGAGGGGTAACATATATACATGTAAAATAAAATGTAGAATATGACATGGAGACAGACAAAAAGGACTTTAAATCTTGTGTGTTTTTGGGGATTGTAGCCAAAATTCTTGCATATCATTGTCACATTACTGTGTTAAATCCTGTAGTATGCATTATTTACAAGTATGTGTTTGATTTGTAAAATTTTGTCTAGATAGGAGGAACAATCATGCACATCATTTGTGGAAACGGAAGAGTTAGAGGCAGAACAGGTAGGGAACATAATTTTTATCTAAGATTATATATCACCATCACATTGCAACAGTCTCTTTGAAATCAATCAGAAGTGACAATTGGGGATCAATGACAAGTCTACCTAAAGTAGAAAATGTATATACATGTATATATGCATATATATTATAAGCATCTATGTTTTGGAAGATGAAAAATATGGCATTGAAAAAATAGGTTGATGATATTAAGTAAAATAGTATTGTTCCATAGGTTGCCACTTAGAAAAAGTTACAATGTTGAACATGCCAAGGGCACAAAGGGTGTCTGTAGTTGTATGTGTGCAAGTGTATATTGTCCTCCTAAGTGGGGTAACATATATACATACAAAATAAAATGAGGTCCTCCTAAGAGGGGTAACATAGATAAGATAAAGTGGAGAATATGACACGGAGACAAAAACTAGAATAACTATTGATTAAATCTTGTATGTTTTAGGAGATTGTAACCAAAGCTCTTGCTTATCATTGTAACATTACTGTGTTAAAACCTGTAATATGCATTATGTACATGTATGTGTTTGATTTGTAAAATTTTGTTTCTAGGAGGAACAATCATGAACATCATTAGTTGAAATGGAAGAGTTAGAGGCAGAACAGGTAGGGAACATAATATACATCTAAGGTTATATATCACATGTCACCATTACATCACAACAGTCTGCTTGAAATGAAATCTTTTAAAAATTAAAAAAATCAAGGAGAATAAACATATAAAGTTCAAAGACTAATTCCAGTTATTAGTCCCCTACCGGTTTATAAAACGAAAGTGGAATTTAGGTTTCCTCTCTGTCCGTCTCTCTGTCAATCAGTCTGTCCCATTGGTTTTCCAGATATTTTTGCATAATGCTTGCGAGAATTCATTGAAACTTGTAGTGCAGTAACTACAGATTGAGTTCAAGTTTCATATCGTTTGATGCATAAGTGTGAAAGAAATTAATTTTTATATTGTTATGTCTTTGTATTGATCAAGATTGGGATGTGTTCCAATGGAAAGGCTATAAAAGTAGGACATTTGAATAGATTGAGGCTGGGGTTGCGTAAATAATCTTTTAATTAATTCCACATTTCAAATTCATTAATCGCAAAAGGAAAATATCAATAACTAGTGATCCTAATTGTTCACGAACAATTAGAGGGCTTCCCACCTTCTACGAGTTTTTCCAGTAGTGTTCAAATGCTAAACAATTTGATTTGGATAGAAAAGAAATTCAAATTTGCCGCCTTGAGTGTTGAAGTGTTGGAGATTGAGGCCTTGGTTTCGCACGATAGTACCGGTCAAATATTTGAAAAAAAGGGGTGTGGGTGTTGGATAGCCGGCACATATCGGGTAAAAGTGTAATAGGACTTGTGCAGGTGTTTGGGGGTGACTTTAGACCTGTTAGATATGATATTTGGAGGTGTAAAGAAACCGGAAGTGACATTTTCAGAGATTACACATGTAGTGCTGACACTCTGCTCATGCATGCTGGGACTATGAGCCTTATGTTGAGAAGATGGTAGGAGTCTGTGCACTGGATTTTACCATGTGTGTTATGGATTGTGGAATTTGATATACAGTTTGTAATTGTTCATCCTATGTGTTCTAATTCACGGAGAGAATGTCTTTCAGTCATTTCACCCAAGGAGGCATGCATATGGATTTAGGCTGTGAAAAAGAAACCCAAACAAAATGACGGCTGGTGAATTAGAAAAAGTTTCTGAGTGTAGGATCTGAACGGAGAATAGGAATACTGCATCACATCTGACCCTGCAGGTAAGTGTTTATTTGTTTACAATGACAGTCGGGATGGAATGTCAAAGAGTTCAACTGTCGAGTAAAGTTGCATCATCATTATCATAAAAAAACAACAACTGAACTTAGTCTTTATGTTGATGCAGGCAGACATTGATGGAATCTGGCACATGTTTTTTCATGAATGCAAATGAAAATATTTGATTTACAAGACAGTCAAGAAATAGAAAAAAGGGGGTTTGGTTAGATGTGTATGTGTAGGTCAGATTAGCTAGAATCCTGTTGTTGGGCATGTGACCGGTCAAAATGGTGTAAACAGCTGATCTAACATACAGATCACTTGAAGAGTGGGGGATTTCTTCCTTTGGGACGACAGGCGTGATGTGTGGGTTTGCCTTGCTCGTGGAGACTGGCCCCTTGATGTGTGGCCTTGACCTTTGACCTTGACCCACTTTCAAGGTCAAACCTCGAAAACTCCATGAGAAGGAAATCTTGACCTTGACCTCATTTTGAAGGGCAGAGAGGTCACGGGGCTTCACACAAGTGGCCCCGCGTCTCTATCTAGATCCGTGAAAAAGTTGTGGGCTCGAATGACAACGTCAGAGACTTTCGGGGGCGAGAACCGTGCTTCAGGGTTCTCGGTTTCCCTGTTTCAACTTCTCTGTGCGAGAGTGTTTTATTGTGAATTCGTCGGTGAAGGTCTCGTGTCTCCACGACTTTCGGTCTAGTAGGAGTAGCGATAACAGGGTTTTCGATGCGAGTCACCGACATTCACAGTGTGGTCAAAGTTTTAGAGTTGCAATTCATGATATTGAGACCAATCGAGAATTCCTTGCTGACCCATGTGATATTTCGATGCTATCTGAAGAGGGAAAGAGAGTATAAAAAGTGCCATTTTCTCGCCATTCTGGATGACCTTGACCTACTATTCAAGGTCAAGGTCACCCAACCCATTCCAGTGTGTTCCGTCTCTCTACGACGATTACTTTAGGAGTCGTCAATTTTTTAGGTAGAAATCGCGAAACATAAGGGGGCATTAACTCCTTTTGATGGTCAGCTAATCCCTTCATTTAAAGTTCTTCGATTCTACTAATTGACCTGTAAAGGTTTCATCCTCCTATCATTTACGGTTAAAAAGTAGTAGCGATAACAATGATTTCTGCAATAGGTCAGATAACTCTGCAAGGGGTCAAACTTCCATGACGCAGGTTGAAATGTATTCGTTTCTCAAGAAGTGCTATATAATGAACTTTAAAGTTTTTCGATAAGTCTGAAGACGAATAAAAATTTTGACTGCAGTAAAATAATAAACAGAACAATAACAATAGGACTTTCCACAGAAAGGTGGAAAGCCCTAAAAATATAAATGAAATCTGTTAATCACACAAGTATTTTTCTGTACTCGGTGAGAGAGGACTGAAAATTATAGAGTTTTGAATAAGATTATTTCATTCCTGAAAAAAAACTATAAGAGGCAACTGTATGAACTGTGAAAGATCAAACTATTATATCAATATTCAATACTGGTATTAAACATGGTAACATGTAGGGGTGCAACGATACGCTTGCCTCATGATACGATACGCTGTATGATACAGACTTGACAATACAATACGTATCACGATACTTTTAACATGCTACAAGTGTATCAATATGGATGATAACTAATGAACAATTACACTGGTTTTGGTATCATTTAATTGCACCTTACTGTTACAACTGCATGTCCAAAATGCTCCCATATTTGGGATTAATGGTTCACAGGGTGAGAAATAATTCACTGGCACCACATTTTTCCATTTCCAGAAACCATCTTTATTTGGACAGGGTGTATTATGGTAACCATCGTCCATTTGTCTGTCCAGACCTTTTGGGCAAGATACATACTGAACCGTAACATCTAGGATTTTGCAACTTGGTACATTTGATCACCATAATGAGAGGAAGATGCCTAACATTTTTCAAGGTCAGAAATCAAAGGTTAAGGTTGTAGTATAACTAAGTAGGAAAACTTTGTGGGCAGGATACAGACCAAACCATAAACTCCAGGATATTGCAACTTAGTACATTCGATCACCATGATGAGAAGAAGATGTCTATTGTTTTTCAAGGTCAAGTTCACAGTATCACTTAGTAGGAAAACCTTGTAGGCAGTATACAAACTGAACTATTGGGGATAAGACTGTCAAACTTGGTACACATACACCTTTTGCCAAGTGGAGAATGTCGATTGTTTCTCAAGATCAAAGGTCAAGATAGTAGTAGCAGGATAAAGACTGAACCATTGGAGCTGGTACCATCAAAATTGATACAAATACACCTTATGCCAAATGAAAATATTACATAGAGAGTACATGATTGATCTGTTTTTATGATGCAAAGAAAGTATGTCACACCCTGACATTGATTGCTGATACTACTTGAAGCCATGTTCTACAAATCATAGTGTAAGGAAACACCTTAAATTAGCTTTTCATGGGCATATCATGTACCATTGGTGATGCTCTTGTTACAACATACATGTAATCTTAAAGCCAAATTGGACAGTTCAAATTAATCCAGATCGAGAATACCAAACTGCGGTATAGTGTAAAATATCGTGAATCCAACCGTTGCATAATATTACAGTGATATACCGTGTCTTGGTTAATTGTTGCACCCTTTGTGACATGATACCAATGTATTTAGTCACAGTTCAAGGGAGGGGGGGGTTGTATTCTTCTGTTCATGAGTTGAAATCAATCTAACCTTGCATTTCCAGTACTATTCACCGCTACTATAGCAAGTGACCAGCTAATGAATCGATCTTTGTATGTACTAATAACAAACTTTAATATTGTATGTGATAATTTAACGCAATCTCAGGAAAACGGGGGGGGGGAGGGGGAGAGGGGGGGGGGGAGCAGAAGCGTGTGGGGGAAGGTGGGGCTACATGTTGCTGCATGTATATGTACATTTCTGGAGATATATTTATAAATAATTTATTGTGATTTATTATATCATTTCATAGCGGTCGGTTGTTATGACTCAAGAAAATCTTATAAAGTAAATATCCATACAAGTGCATACGGTGTAGGAAATAGACTTTTTCTTTTGTTTTTATCTCTGCTACCAAACATCAGACATTTAATCCAATAACTCATGTTTTAGTACAAGGACATTCACTTGTAACATTCTGAAAAATAATTTTTAAACCAGGCATATATTTTTATATCAGAAATGAGTCGTCTTTAGCCATCACTGATTTGTATACAAGAGTTTCCCAAGTGACGTATAATGTTCGTAACTTCTTTTTCTGAAGAGTTCCAAAATTTGCTAGTTCTGATATCCCATATTTACCTTTTAATAACATATAGATTATGTAATGTAGTTATATCAATTCAGATTTCGGGAAAGTCATCTTTTTGAAAGTGCTAAGCCTATTGTACAGACACCTAGGTGTGATAAATGTAGTACATGTATATAATATTACAGGAAGAAAGACCTCTGGCAAAGACAAGAACAAAGGAGGGAGAACATTTCTGGAAATTTATGAAATCTTCAGTGTGTTTGGACACAGGAGCTATGATATCCATTCTGGTTGCCTCGGGATCGATTCTTGTGAATATAGAAAAGTGAAAATTCAAATGTTGGTTATTTTACACTTTATAAGTGCTTACTGCTTAGTCCAATATCTTGATAAATCTAGTCTTTTATGATTTTTCAGGCAAATTAAATATCCAACACATGTGTACATTTTTGATAAACTACCCCAAGGACTCTATATATTTTCAAAAGCAATATATACCTGAAGTAAATAAAACCATTTTTGTTGGGTCACACAATGAATAGAAATGACAGATGTAGTGCTTATATCATGGGATTTCTGTAAACAGATGATATCTTTTGCACAGTTTTTAGCTCACCTGAGCCAAAAGCTCAAGTAAGCTTTTATGATCAAAATTTGTCCGTTGTCTGTCGTCGTCGTAAACTTTTCACGTTTTCGACTTCTTCTCCAGAACCGCTGGCCAATTTCAACCAAACTTGTCACAAAGCATCCTTGGGTGAAGGGCTTTCAAGTTTGTTCAAATTAAGGGTCATGTCCCGTTTAAAGGGAAGATAATCACAAAAATGCAAAAATAGGGTTGGGTCATTTAAAAATCTTCTTGTCAAGAACCACTGGACCAGAAAAGCTGAAATTTACATGAAAGCTTCCTGATATAGTGCAGATTCAAGTTTGTTCAAATCATGGCCCACGGGGATTGGATGGGGCCATAATAGGGGATTAAAGTTTTACATACTTATATATAATGGATAAATCTTTAAAAATCTTCTTCTCAAGAACCACTGAGCCAGAAAAGCTGAGATTTACATGAAAGCTATCTGACATAATGCAAATTCAAGATTGTTCAAATCATGGCCTTTGGGGTATGATGGGGTCACAATAGGGGGTGAAAGTTTTACATGCAAATATATAGGAAAAATGTTTAAAATTGTTCTTCTCAAGAACCACTGGGCCAGAAAAGCTGAGATTTACATGAAAGTTTCCTGATATAATGCAGATTCAAGTTTGTTCAAATCATGGCCCCTGGGGGTATGATGGGGCCACAATTTGGGATCAAAGTTTTACATACTAATATATATAAGGAAAATCTTCTCAAAAACCACTGAGCCAGAAAAGCTGATATTTACATGAAAGCTCTCTGACATATATTTCAGATTTCAGTTTGTTAAAATCATGGCCCCCAGGGGTAGAATGGGGTCAGTCACAAGGGGGATCAAAGTTTTACTTACAAATATATAGGGAAAATCTTTAAATATGAGCTAAGGTTACTCAGGTGAGTGATGTGGCCCTTGGGCCTCTTGTTTAAAGCCTTTCATAATTACCAAATTTAAAAATTGGTCTGAAACTGGAAGGTACAAACGAATCCATTACCATTTTGAATATTCATAACCTAGTATGTTCTGTTGACATGTTTTGTTTAGAATTTTGTTTAGAGAAATGTAGTTCAAATGATCACAGAATATACACTGTCATAGGTTTTGGTATACATATAAAAGGTAAATCCTGGTTTGCCATGTTCATAATATATGCCATGCAATAGAACTAAGTGCTCTGTTGTTTAAACTGTGTATTGTTATAGGATTTTCGTTTAGTGTTTATGACTATCTCATGTGAGCATTACTGCCTATGATATTTTCTCTTTAAATATAATTGTTTTGAAAATATGTTGATAAATGACCACTACAATTTGATTCATATGTATATTATCTGAGTTCAGAATGTTCTCTTGTGTTTTGTCTTATTGAGATGATATATTGTGCTCTTTGACTTAATGATGCTGCTTTAAGGCATAATTGTTGGACCTACAGTGTATTCATTTTCAAATGTATTGAAATATAATTTTTGATAATAATGAGGCAATGCTATACTTGTTAGGGTAGTAATGCACCAGTAATTCAAATGTACATTGATGTCTTACCCGAATGTTTTTATTTTGTTACAATTTTGGTTTTTGATAAGAATTTTAGGTCAAATAGGTAATCTCTGGTGACCTGTCTTCTGAGTAAATTCAGGTAACAATTGAACATTTTGTAAGAAAAATGTATGCATAGTCAAGTAGAGGAGGAAGGCCTTTACTAAAAATGTAGATGTCGTAATCCATGGGGTAGGGTTTCTGACTCTGGGGCGTCTGGGGTAAGACCAAACGTGGTATACATAGTGCATATGTGTTAAAGGCATAGGATCCATCTTTTATCTCAAAAATGACATCACAATATTTTGCAAGAAGAACTCCAAAAAAGAAGTTTGTAGTATTAATTGTGAGTTATCTATAGCTGCATCGCTTTGAAATTTAAGTAATTTTGACGTTTTAGCCCTATTTAAAAATTTTGTCAGGAGGACAATATATTAAACTGGTACCCCGCTGATTGGTGGCTACACACAAACATAAGAGATGCGAAATCAACAGGGTACCAGTTTAGGCAAATGAGAACAGGGAATTATTTTGTAATTACTATCGTTATCCAATGTGTTTGTAAACATTCTGAAGAACTTTGTGTGATTTTCTAGTTAATATGATCTTAAATTTCGCCACCTTTTTGGAACATGCAACATTTCACCAATATCTTAGACCCTATGCCTTTAATGTAATTCCACCCCTGTAGAATTATAGGTTCAATCTTATATTTGATTAATGATTATCTTAGTAACAAATAAAAATGATAAGATAAGTATGCTGCAGCATTGATAAAAACATTTATCAATTAGCACGCATATACCTGTTATTGATGTCAGAAAATTACAAGTTTCCTTAAACACATTTCATTATCACAAAAACTTGTTAAAACGATATAATGGTATTCATAACAATTTCATGAAACTGTTTCTTTAAAAAAATATACAATATGTTTGTGAAAAGTAAAGGAGATATATGCATAAAAAATTGATAAATAATTTAATGAAAAAGGAGTTATTACCCTTGGATTCGGTATTTCGAAACTCATACGTGACTTTTGAAATATCTGATGGTTAACAAGATTTTTTTTTACAATAACTATTGAAAAAGACTTCAACAAAATTTATGTTCCCATCATGCATAGATCTTATCAAATCATTGACTTTGCGAAATCTTATGTCATCACAGGAGAGTGGAACTACGTTACACAATTATAAAATATCTTTTTAACTCACCTGAGCTGAAAGCTCAAGTGAGCTTTTCTGATCGCTTTTTGTCCGTTGTCTGTCTGTCTGTTAAACATTTACATTTTCAACTTCTTCTCCAAAACCACTGGGCGAATTTAACCAATGTTGGCACAAATCATCCTTGGGTGAAGGGGATTCAAAATTATTCAAATGAGGGCCAACCCCCTTATCCAGGGGAGATAATAGCAAATCAGTAAAAATACACTGCAATTTTTTAAAAATCTTCTTCTCCAGAACCAGTAACCCAATTTCATTCAAACTTAATGCAAATCATCCTTAGTTGAAGGGAATTCAAAATTGTTCAAAGTAAGGGCCAGGTTCTCTTCAAAGGGGAGATAATTGCAAAAGTGTAAAAATAGGGTGGGGTCATTTAAAAATCTTCTTCTCATGAACCACTGTACCAGTATAGTTGAAATTTACGTGGAAGTTTGCTGACATAATGGAGATTCAAGTTTGTTCATATCATGGCCCCCAGGAGTCGGATGGCGCCACAATAGGGAAAACCATATTTTATATGTATTTATATAGGAAAAATCTTTTAAAATCTTCTTCTCAAGAACCATTGAGCCAGAAGAGTTCAACTTTACATGTAAGCTTCCTGACATAATGCAGATTCAAGTTTGTTCATATCATGGCCCCTGGGGGTCGGGTGGGGCCACGCTAGGGGAAACCACATTTTATATGTATTTATATAGGAAAAATCTTCTTCTCAAGAACCATTGAGCCAGAAGAATTCAAATTTACATCGAAGTTTCCTGACATAGTTCAGATTCAAGTTTGAAGCTTTATGACATAGTTCAAATTCAAGTTTGCTGAAATCATGGCCCCTGGGGTGTCAGGTTTTGCAACAAGAAGGGAAACCGTATTTCATATGTGTAAATATATGATAACTCAGGTGAGCGATGTGTTTAAAGGTTGATATTAACATGAAACTGAATTAATATGTGGTAGTCCTTAACCAAAATTGTAAAATTCATGATTTCCTGGACAAGGGTTTAGTTTCCAGGATGAGGCCAAGATTATAGTAGCAACTATTGTCTTTATTGTGATATGGTAAATAACTAAATGCATGCTTATTAGAAGCAGAAAAGGATACACCAAAGTGGTGATTTACACAACCCCAGGGTTTTGACTGTACACAGTTCCAAAGTAGTCATATTATTTAATGTTGTATATATAACGTCTCCATATTGGGGAAATATTCTCGAGAGGGACGTTAAACAATACACAATCAATCATCTGGACTGTATAGACACTTTCGGGGCATTTAAGTTTTATGAACACATCTTGTTATACCCCCCGCAACAAGTTGTGGGGGGGGTGTATACTGGAATCGGGTTGTCCGTCTGTCTGTCCGTCCGTCCGTCTGTAGACGGAATGGTTTCCGGGCTCTAAAGCGTTATCCTTTCGACCTACAGTCACCATATCATACATATGGACTACCCATGAGATGAAGATGTTCCCTATCGATTTTGGGGTCAAAAGGTCAAAGGTCACGCGCACTGGACATCGAAGTAGCAATATGGTTTCCATTTAAATTCTTTAACGGCTTTTTTCATCGCATGGAGATGCTACATGTTCCTAGATAATCCATTTCTCCCTACAAACGAGAATACCCAAGGTTTGTCATGTCATTTGTTTTTTACACTCAGAAAAGAGGTAGTATATACCTATTACCAACACCCTTTGGGAGATTGGGGTAAGCGAGGGGTATTCTTAGTGAGCATTGCTCACAGTACCTCTTGTTTTATTCTGTTTTGTATGTTAGGATTTAATTTAGGTATGCAGAACAGGAATTTTTCTCAAGATTTCATAATCCTTGGGGCTAGTGATACTTTTAATTAATTCTCATGTACCCAATAAGGCCTGTGGGCCTTTTATTTCATGAAATGCATTAAATTCTGATTGATATGTCTTTTGTAATTTTTCATGAAATGGATGAAAATCCTATGTTTTATTAATATTTGACCAGCAACCATACTTGAAAATGATTTGTATGACATGCCAGTTTTTGTTACAAAGTAACAATTATATAATGAATAAATTTCATGTTAAAAGTTAACTTTTAAACTGTCTTTTATGTACTGTTTTGAAAGGAATTATTTTGCATAACAGTATTCGTGTACAGTGCAGATGGTGGTTATTTAAATGAATGCGAATAACATGATCAAAGTTAATTAATATTGCTATGGATAATTTGTTGGACTCTGTAAAGATTATAAATTAGTCAAAATTGCTGCAGAAAAGCTGGTTGAATAGATAGAGATTTATCAGAGGCAAATGTTCTACAACTTTTTGTGGAAATTGATATGCATTGTCAGGTATAATTTCAGTGATAGCAAACTTGAATAATTAAATCGTATTCCAAGATAGGTTGTCCCAAAAAACAGTAGCCACACAAAGGTTATAGATGTTTGGAAAATTGACCGGTATTTCATCTGTGCTGGAAATCAATCGCATGCAGTTTTTGCATAATTGTAGTTTAAACGCCGTCTCTCTAAAGTCTTCAGCTGGTTTGGAAAATACTGTCCACCTTCTGGTGGAATTGTATAAATTTATATGAATATACAATGTCTGCCCAAGGCCTACTGCGCATATAAAATATATTGTCTACCTTACGATGGAATTGTATAAAATCATATACAATGTCAGCCTAAGGACTACTACGGATATCTGAAAACTTAGGCAGACATCATAAATTGTATATCTTTCATTCTTGGTATATTATCTTTAATCGATTTGAAAATTACAAATAGGGTGATAGCTGAACAAAATGATCGAATGCATGATGAAAAATGTTGAAGTTTAAACATGGACTATATATGTCTGCCTAAGTAAGATTTTATGGATGTGCATGCCTAATGCTGAAAGCAGATATATATATATATATATATATATATATATATATATATATATATATATATATATATATATATATATATAATGATAAAAAGCCCGGAAAACTGATCTATTTTTTTCCAAAATGTATGTCAAGGATGGACCAATCTAACTGAAATGCAAATCGAACTTGTATTCCTCTGAGAGGAAGACTTTGACTAAATATCAGGGCAAAATTTGTATCCGTAATAAAAAAAAAAAGCCCGGGAAACTGTTTGCCCTATTTTTTTCCCAAAAAGATCAAGGATAGACCAATTCCGCTTAAATGCAAACTCAACTTGTACTCCCCCAAGAGGAAGCCTCTGACTAAATTTCAGGGCAATATCTGTATCCATAATGAAAAAATCCGGAAAACTGTCTGACCCATTTTAGTCCAAAAGTAGGTCAAAGATGGACCAATCCAGCTGAAATTCAAATTGAACTTGTATTCCTCTGTGAAAAAGCCTATGACTAAATATCAGGGCAATATCTGTATATGTAATGGGGAAAAAGCCCGGAAAACTGTTCCATCTATTTTCAGTTTAAAAGTAGGTCATGGACAGACCAATCCAGTTGAAATACAAACTGACCAATCCTGCTGAAATGCCAACTGAACTTGTATTCCTCCAAGAGGAAGCCTCCGACTAAATTTCAGGGCCCGGTTTTTCGAAAGCTGATTAACTTTAACACAGTGTTAACTCGGTGTTAACTTCTGTGTTAAAGTTAACCATGTGATTAACTGTTTTTCAAAATGCGAGTTTGCGTTAACACTGTGTTAACTTTAATCCACCTCCAGTACCTGTGTTAAGTCTAAACACAGTGGTTAAAAATGGCCGCCTACTTCATTTTCTGTCCACCTCAGACCAAAAATCATGAAAATTTCAAAGGCTTAGACATTCTGAGGTGTGTATTGATGCTGAACTATGACGGTGTGTTGTTTATGTTGTCATACATTGATATATTCGTCAAATCTCATGAAATTTACCTAAGGGGAACAGCTATTGGAAAAAACTAGTACAGTTGGATGATGGTGTTACACTTTTCTGTCAGTGGCAATATCTTGCACGCATCTATAGATACTTTTGGCAGAAACTTTCAATAAGGGGGGGGGGGGGTCAATAAAACTCGTATTATATTCACTTATATGAAATCCTGCAACAGGACCCATGCTTAAGATGTAATTTTACCTAATTTTGGCTTCCAAATGTCAAAGTGTATGCAGGCCCTTAGTTCATGATGATAATTTCCATTGAAACGCCAACTTTAAAAACACTATCGTCTGCACTGGCCTTGACCTTTTGAAAATCCCTTGTATCATTTACAACTGATTCAAATGAAGATTTGCATGCATGAAACGTACATACATGTATTTTCTTTTTGAAGGCTATCTAATATGAACAGTATTCAATTCAGGCTAATACAGAATAGTTGTTAACACAAACTTAGGAAGAAGAGTTTTTCATTGTTGATATTCCAGATTAATCTCCCTTAGTAGAAATGGAGTGGTGGATCAAGTGTTATGTTTAAAATAAAAAGAATATTAAAATAAATAAATGCATAAAAAGAACATAGATATAAAATGCTATAGATATGTATGTGAACAGACTATCATAAGGTAAATTTATTTATCATTTTCTTCATGAATATTTTTAACTGTTTTGGGGGAAATAAGACTTTTAAAGAGTATTAAAAAAAAAAGTTAGATATTCTTAGAAATTTAGCATTTTTTATAGGCTAGCATCGTCGTTAAACCCCTCCCATAAATGTTGTCCAATTATGAATCAAACAATATAGAAAACCATATGTATTATTTCCCAGTTCAAAACATGTAGCACCTCACCCCCTTATTTCTGACAACATACGTTTACTGTTATTTTTACATGCAAAGTCTGACACCACCATTCCCCGCTTTTTCATATCATAGCACCAGTGATTGGTTGTTGAAATGTAAGCTTGAACTGAACCCGTATATTTTACTGATAAAGGATGAAACCTACCCCCTCCCCCATCACGCAACTTGGGATTTAGATTCGGCTCGTGCAGAACAACTCATTTTAGGGGGGGGGTGTATAAATTAGTTTGTTTTGGCTTGTCAAGTATTTTCAGACAATTGTGAAGTCAACTTGTTCGACTCCCTATAAACCCCCACTTTGATCAACTATGCAATGAACCTGCTTTCTACAACATAAGCAAAGTTTTTCTCAACTAGGCTTCTAAAGGCCTAGTATATATCATTATATCTAATACCTCTATGATTATTCAAATTGAATAGACTATAATAAATGCATTTATACAAGTATAAGTGCATGGCTCACAGTCACTGTCATGTATTTTGAAACAAAACAATACATGAACATTTCATCAGCTATCTCCCACAAACAAGACTTTTATTTACTCCTGCATTCTTATTGTTTACATAGGAAGTACATGTGCATTATGGGTAATCAAATGATTAGCAAGTGGTTAACTCGGTTAACACAGTGTTAGCTAATCAATGTGTTAAATTGCTTTCGAAAAACAGAATTTAACCATTGTGTTAGCTAATCACTTGGTTAGGCGTTAACACTGCGTTAAACTTAACCACTGTGTTAAAGTTAACCAGCTTTCGAAAATCCGGGCCCAGGGCAATATCTGTATCCATAATAAAAAGCCCGGGGAAACTATTTGACCTACTATTAGTCCTAATGTATGTCACGGACGGATGGACCAATACAGCTGAAATGCAAACTGAACTGGTATCCTGCTGAGAGGAAGCCTTTTGACTAAATATCAGGGCAATATATATATCTGTAATGAAAAAAGCCGGGAAAACTAGTTGACCTACTATTAGTCTTAATGTACATCACGGACGGACGATCCAATACAGCAGAAATGCAAACTGAACTTGTATCTCTCTAAAAGGAAACTTATGTGTAAATTTCGGGACAATATCTGTATCTGTAACCAAAAAAAGTGCGGAAAACTGTTTGACCTACTTATAGCCCTAAAGTAGGTCAACGATGGACCAATCCAGCTGAAATGCAAACTCACTCTTACAATTCTTGAGGGATATATTGTGATCAAATTTCAAATTACATGCATCTGTTATGGAAAAAAATGTCCGGAAACATGACCCCGGACGGAAGGATGTATGGACAGCCAGCCGGACATACGCACAGACATCTCCATAACATAATACGTCCTCTGAACCAAAGTAAACCTCGACTCTGTCTTACTCTAATGACCGTTTCCCAACTCTATGTTAGTTGTATGATGAAAAAACCTAGTCTACGTGAACAAATTAATTATTGGAAGAAAGGGATTTTTTTTAAAAATACGTCCCATGTGGCAATTTTGAAAAGGATAAACTGAACCCCTCGATGAATAGAATTGAGTCCCTTTCTGATACTTTACTGCTTAGTATCGAATTTGGGAAAAATATTGGTTTTGTTAAAAAAGTTTGTAGAGTTTCTAAAAGTCATCTGACCCAGAACATAGATGATTTCAGTAGGAGTCCCAAAATATGGCATTCAAATAGGGAATGTATATAAACAAATCCAATCTACGTTTAATTTGATCCAAAATTGCTTTGTGTGGTATGACTTGAGCGTGAAGTTTGCACAAAATTGCCAAAATAAATGGAGAAAAAAAATTATTCAGGGGGTTTTCCTTTCAGAAAACATACATCCCATGAATTTAGCAAATTCATATTCGAATTCATTTTTCATCTTTTCTTAATACACAGTATAAATTGCATTATGCTCGACGGATGGGCACATATGTTCCTAAGCAATAATCTGGATCAAATCTAACAGTTATCAAGCTCTTTTTGAAAAATAAGGCAGGACAAACTTTCATTCATGGCGTAATAAAGCTATGAAATAAGAAATAACTTTAAATTGAGATGGTATACTTGGCAATTTAAGCTGATTCAAAACACAGATTAAGCTTGATTCAAGACACATTTAAAACAAGATAACATTTTTGGGTATTTTTATGTACACAATCGTACCTTGTTTTTTTTTTTAGGAGACATGCATAATACAGATAGAAAATATCTAAAACATTTATATGATTGAAAATTCTTTTACAAAAAATTACATCATAAAACTTATATACAAAATGTATCTCACCAAGTCAATATATACTATATAAAGTGTGAAAATGAAGGTTTGATCAATGAATCACATGGAGGTTATAATCAACACAAAATCACGAATACTTGCTACAATGATCAACATTAATGTTTGTCTGCCATCACTGACTGATAAATGTAATCAGTGTCCACCATCACTAGATGAGGAAATGTAATCAATGTACACCATCACTAGATTAAGAAATGTAGATCATATTTATTGGCTGAAGGAATGGTAATAACAATCGTATGTCACCTGTAAAACATGAAATACAATTATTAAGCCATGTCTGTAAACTTGCGAGAACACACCTTTCTAAAGAATGCGGGAGTAAAAACATTAGCATTTCTTTAAGCGTAAAAACACACTGAAATTTGAAATTGATGTTTTGTACGTTTGCATATTAAAATTTTAATACAATTTCAAAGCCATTTTTCACTTTAAGATTATGGGACACCACTGGGAAAATTAATTCTTACATCTACACCAAAATACACCGCTGGCAACATGTTTTAGGGTCAGCTTTACTCCTGGCATCCTCATCACCAGTGTCAGAATTTCCCCTGGCGTCCTTGTCATCAGTGTCAGATTTTCCCCTGGCGTCCTCGTCATAAGAGTCAGATTCTCCACTGGCGTCCTCGTCATCAGAGTCAGATCTTCCCCTGGCGTCCTTGTCATCAGTGTCAGATTTTCCCCTGGCGTCCTTGTCATCAGTGTTAGATTTTCCACTGACATCCTCGTCATCAGCTTTTCCCCTGGCATCCGCGTCATCAGGGTAAGATTTTCCCCTGGCGTGCTCTTCCTCACTGTCTAGATAGTCTAAGGGTATAAAAACACAGAAGGTAATTAATCACAAATCCTACATCACATGCCAATAGACTAACATGCCCACTCGGTCATCTGAGTATCACTAGTTCAAAAGAAAACTTATCACTAGCAATCTTTTCACAGTTTGTCTATAACTGAGGTAGATGTTAAGCATTTAATCCTGTAGAAATGGGTCCAACCTACCACAGACAACATCAATTCTATATTGATAAATGTAATTAATGATTGATCAATTATTTAAACGCATTCAATCATTGAATTACATTTATCTCGCATTGCATGACCTGCTATTCAAGGCAATATCCTTATGGGTTACATTGCTCACTTGATCAGACAATAGCTTTTTCTTCTTGATTGATAACAAGAAATAATTACTGTGCATCAATTCATACTGGTCATGTAGGAGTTTTATTCAATTCGCATCCACACTACTGTAGTATAATAATTGTATAATGAGAAGACTTATTTTGTAGCATGTGACATTCCCCTGGGGCCAGTGTACTACTCACTGCATAACAAATACACAGTGCTACATACATATCACTAGTTGCAATCTCTCAGTGACAATGCATCCAACTGGAAAATTCTAAAATTCTGAGATGAGAATGGTTGAACCGAGAGCATTATATTAAATCTAACGTTAAAATTGTTGATTGCTTGCGTGATTAGTTATACAAAGTTTTACCTTCATGTTCACGTAATGCACGAAAACCAGCTACATTCAACATTCAAGTGTCCGATCTAATATAATATACGAGGTCAAATGAATAAGGATATAAAAAGCACTAAAATGACCAACGACACGAACAACAGTGAATTGTCAAATTCTCGGGTAGACCTCTCCCTTCCTCATGACAATGAAATTTCTACATAGAAATGAAAACTAAATAGAAAAGCAAACTAACACTTAAAGTAAACTACAAAAGCTGATAACAAACAAAACGTCTCCATGTTGAAATTAAGTCATAATTCACAATCCCTGTAATATAAGTATGTACTCTTCTTTCGAACATTGCTTCCCGATTTCACAACAATCCGAAAATATAACTGACTTCGTTTAACTAAAGAACATTGTCTATAGTCGACATCAACCTCAAAACCTAAAATAAAATGCTAACAAAAGCCAGATTTTGATCTGGTGAAGAACAAGAGGCCCATGGGCAACATCACATTGGCTCGTATTTAAAGATTTTTCCTATATATTCGCATGTAAAACTTTGATCCCTATTATGTAGGGCTGTCATTGTTCCAAAACTTTCTAATAATGATTTTATTTTAAAAACCAAACCCGAACCCAAATACGGAAAAATGGAACAGAACCCGACCCGAACAACACAACCCGCGATTTTTGGTTATTTCGGGTACCCGTTGCAGCCCTACTATTGTGGCCTCAACCTACTCTGACAGCCTTGATTTTTTTTTTCAAAATTGAATCTGGACTATGTCAGGAAGATTTCATGTGAATGTAAACTTTTCTGGCCCAGTAATTTTTCAGAAGAAGATTTTTTAATGATTTTCCCTATATATATTTGTATGTAAAACTTTGATCCCCTATTGTCACCACATTTTACCTTCGGGGGCAACAATCTTAACAAATTTCAATCTGCATCATGTTAGGAAGCTTTCATCTAAATTTCCACTTTCTTGGTCTAGTAGTTTTTTACCCCTCCCCCACTTGTGGCCCCATTCTGCCCACGGGGACCATGCTTTTTAGAAACTCGAATCTCCACAAGGTCAGGAAATTTACAATTCATGTTTCCCTTCTTCCAAATATGCCTCATACCAAATATGAAAATAATTGGAATGATAGATTTCAAGAAGAAGTTAAAAATATTTATTGTTCACACATTTAATAACTGACCATTTTGGCCCCACCCTGATACCAAAGCTCCTACCCCTGGATCATCAAATTTACAATAATAGTAAAGGACTACTTGTTCTTTTTAGATATCAAATTAGTTTCAATTTAGTATCAATAGCACTAAAGAAGATGTTATTTAAGTGTTTTACACATTAACTCTATATAGTTAAGTTTAGTCCCACCCTGGGGTCAGAACCTCTGGCCTACCCTGGGAATCATGAAATGTACAACTTTGATAGAAGCTGTCCTGCTCTACATTTCCATGCATTTAGATTTTCTTAAACATCTGCAGTTCTTGAGAAGATTTTTCAAAATTGGTCAATTTCGGGTAGTTTTTGCTCTGCCCCAAGGTCCCAGGGGAGCTGGAGTCCTGAGATATATGATTTATGTCCCCCTTGTCCCAAAAATGCTTCATACCAAATTTAAAAAGAATTGGACTGGTAATTATCAAGAAGTTAAAAAATGTTCAATTGTTAACGAATGACGAACGGCGCATGATGCTGGACGATAACCAATTGCAATAGGTCACCGGAGTTACCTCAGGTGACCTAATAAAGTGAGTCACTGCGTACACAAATTTTTTTTAATTATTTTTGTTTTATATATATTTTTTATTTCATTTCAATTTTATATTTTTGTTTAGAGCTATTAGAATTGAATATAGCGATATTTTGCCTCCTGTACCGCAGTACATACCTGCACCAAAAAAAATACTGGAACACCGGTATACCGATAATTCTGCGCACCTTTAAAAATTGTATTATTCAATGAATCATAATGTAAAAATTAGCACTACACTGCAGAAATAATGTTGAGCCTTTTGTGTACTCATATATTTAAGGGTCAAAATCAAGAAAATCAATAAAAAATCTTATTTCAAGTACCATACTTCATTACATAATTTCTAATGAAAGTGACACAAATCATTGATAAATCTACATTTAAAGTCACACAAACACTTTCATTTTGGAATAACCAGTAGAAACACTCTATCATTGATATTTGACAAAAATCACAGTACTTTTGTAGGGAGGTGGGACATTCATCAAAATCTGTGAATTTACTCATTAATCAGATTTGTAAGCTATAGAACCCCTAATATCATGAGACCTAATCAACACAGAGACTGGGTGTAATGTACATGCTAAATGTCAAACAGTACACAATGTAGATTTTATCCACACCAGCTGCAGAAATTAACAACATTCCACGGAAATACACAACATTTTACAGAAATACACAACATTCTACTGAAATATACAACATGTCACAAGCCAGAGCTGTGTTGATAACACTGATATTTACATTCTAGAGAGCTGTAAAAATAATCATTTTTATCATTCTTAAATTCATAAATTTAGCTGAAGAAAACAAAGAATTCTAAACAATGAACCTGGGTTTTTTTCGGAGAGCATAATTAAAAGTAAACACTAACACTGATTGTAACTCACACTGTCAATAAAACTAATCACTAAATTTAATTATAACTCACCCTGTAATTAAAACTAAGCACTACATATAATTATAATATATTGTAATTAAAACTAAACACTACCTCTAATTATAACCCACCCTGTAATTAAAACTAAGCACTACCTCTAATTATAACACATTCTGTAATGAAAACTAAGCATTAAATCTAATTATAACCCACATTGTAATTAAAACTAAATATTATTGTAATGAAAACTAAACACTACGTCTAAATATAACACATTAAAAAAAACTAAACACTGCTTCTATTTATAACCCACACTGTAATTAAAAATAATCACTACCCCTAATTATAACCCACACTGTAATTAAAACTAAACACTACCCCTAATTATAACCCACACTGTAATTAAAACGAAACACTACCTCTAACTACAGCACACACTGTAATTGAAACTAATCACTACTTCTAATTATAACCCACACTGTAATTAAATCTAAACGTTACCTCGAATTATAACCCACACTGTAAGTTAAACTAAATATTATCTCTATTTATAACCCACACTGTAATTAAAACTAATCACTACCTCTATTTATAACCCACACTGTAATTAAACTAAACACTACCTCTAATTATAACCAACACTGTAATTAAAACTAAACACTGTCTCTAATTACAGCCAACAATGTAATTAAAATTAATCACTACCTTTGTTTATAACCCACACTATAATTAAACTGAACACTACCTCTAATTATAACCCATACTGGAATTAAAACTAAAAACTACCTCTAATTATAACACAAATTGTAGCTAAAACTAAACACCACCTCTAATTACAGACCACACTGTAATTAAAACTAAATACTACCGCTAATTACAGCCCACACTGTAATTAAAACTAAACACTAATTATAATTATAACCCACACTGTAATTAAAACTAAAGAGAACCTCTAATTACAACCCACACTGTAATTAAAACTAAACACTATCTCTAATAATAACCCACACTGTAATTAAAACTAAACACTACCTCTAATTACAACCCACACTGTAATTAAAACTAATCACTGCATCTAATTATAATCAACACTGTAATAAACATGACTCTGTTATTTGTACTGACTGTTATAGTACAATAAGCTACAGTACCACTAGTACTTACCAGTCATAGAGTACCTCCTCTTTAGATATCTGATATAGTACAATAAACTACAGTACTACTAGTACTTACCAGTCAGAGAGTACCTCCTCTGTATATATCTGATATAGTACAATAAACTACAGTACTACTAGTACTTACCAGTCAGAGAGTACCTCCTCTGTAGATATCTATATACAGACACTGTGTTGTATGATCCGACCCAGAGAAGGTGAGTTTTATCATCAAAGTTCAGGCTGCGTGGTGTGTGTATCCCGTGTTGTGGTGTCAGTAACAGAGATAGGAAGTGACCGTCCTTGTCAATCATCTGTACTGTGTGGGTGTTATCATCACACACCAGAATGTGTGACAGTGCGTCTGTACAGATTCCACGTGGATTTAATGATGATCCTGATGGAGGTCCTGTGTAGGAGAATCGATGTCTCCCCTCGCGCTCTGTCACCACTACAGCACCACGCTTATAATCAATCAAGTCAGACACAATGATATCACCGTTCTTGTTCTCTGTGATATAGAGAGGACCACAATACAGCATGTGACCTGTGTTGTCGTGTTCTATGGTCAGGATGTGTTTACCACTACTGCTGTACCGGGTTACCTTGCCTGTATCTTTATTAGTGTTATACATCCCGACCATCAGATCTCCAGTGGACGGGGACCGGTACACACAGTCTGGTCTCCATGGTGATGTTTTCTGTATCAGTCTGATGACTGTTTGATTGTCTGTAGACATTTTTTTGATGTCAGCACCACTGTTTATATAAATCAGTTCACCAGAACTATTCACTGTGTGTTGTCCTTCTCCTCCATACCATGTTGTTATATCTGTCACACGGTGTATAGTGTCTCCTGTTGTGTCTGTCAAGATGAGCATGTGATAATCAGAGACCCAGACCCGGTCTGACATCACACGAGATATGTGTAACACATAACTAACACAATGTGTCACACAGACAGACGTGTGTAATACAGGTGTGGACATCAGTTTCACACACTCGTCTATTCCTACTTGTCGTTTTCCTGTTGTCATTTGGATTTCTGTGATGACACTCAATAACTGACTAGGATTGTTCTTTATCTGGGGGACACGACTGGTCTTTATAAACAAGAGGAATTGTACCGCTCTGTTTGCTGATTGTTCATATCTGTCCTCATTGTTCTGTAGGTGAACAAGTTGTCTGTTCATTGTTCTCTTCTGTTGTTGTATTATATCAATCAATAAACATCTGTATCTTGTTTTAACATCACATACCACAGTTCCAATCAGATCCTTCAGTCTCTGGGCTTTTGTTGACATCTGTGACTGGCGGTGACATATTTGTGGGGGATAACTTTGGATATCCGTTTGGATTCCTGCCAGGAGAACACGACAGTTATAGAGAGTCTGACTTCTGATGTTATCAATGATTTCTCTGTGTTGTTGTCGCTTTGTTTGATAGGCTGTTCTAAGATCCACCAGTGCGTGTGTTCTATGGTCTGTACAGCGCTTACACACGGAATAGTTACACTGATCACAGAACATTCTGTATTTTCTCTTTGGATGTCTGACACAAGTCTCTCGTAAAGGGAAACAATTAAACTTCTCACGGTAAATCACAACATCATGGTGTTTGGTATGTAGATCAATGACATGTTTCTCTTTACACTGTAAACACAGATCACGTTTACATGTGTTACAGTAGAACTCAGTGTCCCCCTGACATTTAGAACACTGTCGCAGTTTACACTGTGTGGCAAAACTCCTCTCAGTATGACGAGTTATATAGAACACTACATTGTGATATTTGGTGTTATTTTCTGAAACATGTTTCTCTTTACACTGTAAACACAGGTCACGTTTACATGTGTTACAGTAGAACTCTGTACCCCCCTGACATTGAGAACATTGTCGTACTTTTAGCTGAGTGCTGAGTCCTAGTGTGTCCATGATGTGAAGGGTCTGGGTCTTTAGGAATACAATCTGAAATTAAACACACAGTATAAAGCTAGAGAAACTGGAAAGTAGCAATTATTGATTTTACATTTATGTATATTATCTATATTCCAAGATTTACATGATTTTGGATATGAACATCCACATAATGTAATTAAGGTTGATCGATCCTCATGTGACGTCATAGGTTTTTTGTACAAAATCTTGATAAATTAAACTTTGCGCATGATTGAAATATGTCTTCCTGAGGAATATTATTCACTGGATATAATAAAAAATCTGTTAACTATTAATACTGAAAGGGTTTATATTTTCCATAGATAATCAATTATTTATGATTTAAAAAAATGTTGTCAAGGGCAAAAACTCCTGTGCTGGAATTTCCTAAATTGGATGTCTATTATACATTGGTTTCCCTAATGTCCATAATAAATCTATACATATTTATGAATTAGCAGGTTTTTTTTTTAAAACTGTTGATATTTAAATTTTGTCATTTCAACAAGTTTTTATCTATTTTTATTATTTTGTTTAACGAAAATGTGTGATTTTCTGATGTTGATATAAACTTCTGTTTTTGTATGTCTGACATCTTTAAAAAGTGGAAACATATACATTTTTAATGATTATTAATTGAATTAAACTATATTGAGTGGAAATTAATAAAGTTTTTCCACTTTTAATCATTAGTATTGATAAGTCACATGCGGATGGATCTACCTTAATACATTTGAATAAATCTCGATAATTTACTGGATATAAACATTCCCATCATGTAATTAATACATTTAAATAGACCTACATAATTTACTGAATGATTTTAATTGGCCCCTTTTCTGCATAAACAAGAGACACCATCAGACACATCGCTCACCTGAGTCACCCGGGCCCTGTTGTTGTTGTTATGTGGGGTTTCTTTTCTAAGCCCTTTTAAACATATAGTCGCCCAAAACCTAGCCCCAAAGGGTCATGAAATAACCAAACTTAAATTCACACAGCATAGGGATGCCTCGGTATCAATACAAAAATATCACGACCTTGTTATTCTGGAGAAAGTCAAGGTCACAAAGTCAGATATCATTGTTTGAAATGAAACGTTTTTTCCATGCGATATCTACAAGTCGATAGAAAATAAGAAAGCTCTATCTTAACTGATATTAGGAAATATTGAGTAGCTTGAGTTTTCTTAACAGTAAGTTTTTCTCTAAGGTCTTGCTAAAGGATATCTAGATGTTTATTGAAAACAAGCACGATTTTTTCATAAAAAGGCTAGGAAATATTGAGTTAATTTTTGTGAAAAGGAGACCAATGTCTAAGGTCAAGGTCACAAAGAAACTCTGCCCTATAAAGGTCTTGCCACAAAGAATGTACATATGAAAATAAGGGGCTTATAAGTCACTATTCAAAAGTTAGATTAGAATTATGCAGAGACCTATATCCAGGACAAAAACAACCCCCCCCTCCACACACACACACACATAGGGAAATGGGAACATTGCATTCACACAACTTGGGAGCATTTGCATTTAGATATATTTAATGTGGCCCTGCTCCTCTTGAAAAAATTCCTTTAAATTAAGTGTCTGCATATTCTCATATAAAACGTTTATCTCCTATCGTGGTCCCACCCTACCATTAGGGCCCCTGACTTGAACAAACTTGAATTTGAACTGCGTGTAAATAATTGCATATTAACATGACTAATCATTACCCTTCTGTTGGTGAGATGAATATTCTCAAAAATATTTCCCTATCAACACTTATGTCACACTTTGATCCCTTATTGTAGCCCCACAAAACTTTGGGGTGGGGGACCGGCTGGGACTGATTTGAACCAACCTGCATTTTCACTATGTCGGGATGCTTGAAAATCAATATGATTAATCATGGCGCTGTTTTTCGTGAAAATAACACTTTTATATATTTTCCCTTTATATCCGCACGTAATACTTCAATCCTTAATTGTAGCCCCACAATACCCTTAAAACATGACTAATTCAATGTACCCCGCAATACCCCTTACAATACTACTTTGGGGTCGGTAGTTGGGGTGCGGATGGGGCTGATTTGAACCAAACTGCATTTTCACTAGCTTGGGATGCTTGAAAATCAATATGACTAATCATGGCGCTGTTTTTCTCGAGAATAACACTTTTATATATTCTCCCTTTATATCCGCATGTAATATTTTGATCTTTAATTGTAGCCCCACAATACCCCTTAAAACATGACTAACTCAGTGTAACCCCACAATACCTCTTAAAACACGACTAACCCAGTGTAGCCCCAAAATACCCCTTAAAACATGACTAACCCAGTGGTTCTTGAGAATATTTTTGAAGATTTATCCTGTATATATCCCCATACAAAACTCGGATTCCCTGTTGCGACCCAAGTCTACCCTCAACAGCCTTGATTTGAACAAATTTTAGTCTATGTCAAAACGCCTTCTTGTGAATTGTAAATTTTCTGGCCAAATGGTTCTTGAGATAAAGATTTTTTTAAAGATGTTTCCCTTCCCTTCCTGTATAAAACTTTGATTTTTCACTATGAATTCTGTTGTTAAACTTTGATCCCCACACATGGGCCCAACCTATCCCCAGTGCTTATAATTTGAACATATGTACTAAAATCTGCACTACCTAACATGCCTAAGGATGCTTACATATCAGTATGACTAATCATGATTGTGTTCTTTTAAGGATACTTATAAAAAGATGTCCCCGATATATTTGCATGTAAAACTTTGATCACCTAATGCGGTCCCATGGTTTGAACAAAATTAAACGAGCTTGATTTCATAAAACCTTCATGTAAATCTCTACTTCTCTGGCCAAGTGGTTCTTGGAAAGAAGATTATTACAGATTTTTCCCTTCCTTCCTATACATTCTTATGTAAAAATTTTGACCCCTATTGTGGCCTCACCCTATCCCCTTGAAGCATTTTTAATTGAATAAATTTGAATCTACGATATGTCAAAAAGATTTCATGCAAATGTAAACTCTTCTGGCGAAGTGATTCTAGCGTCGTCGAAAACCATGGGTTATTGTTTCATTCTATTTCACAAACCCCGTGGCTGCCAGCTACAACATTCGCTCGTTCTCATGAACGAAATACTGCATATATATGGAGTGACGCAAGATTTATTTGACCAATGAAAACACGCTTTAGCAATCTCGGTAATATTTCATGGCGGCGCCCATAGTAAAACATGTTTTTTTATGTTCCTCACAAAAATTGATAAAAGATACTACATATCACTAGCAACAGAGGCAAGTAACACATACTCAGAAATACTTATTGAATTGAATGTGAAAAAACAAGGATTTGCATGCAAATTTTGTGTAAACAAGTTAAATAGATTGATTCGTCTCGACGAGGATATTCGAACTAAAGTTGATGTTTTGAATCTGAAACATTCAGAAGTTGTTACGGAACTTAAAAATGTTATAACCAGCAATTTACCACCGAGTGGCTATCCAGTAAAGACATTTTCCTGTGCTAAAACTCTAGTGACGACACCTGTGCAACCAAAGCGAACTTTTTGTGACATCTCTAAAACCCCAACCCCGAGAAAAGTCAAAGCTCTGCGCATTTTACCAATATCAAGATCACCAAGGGCGTCAGCAGTAAAGAACGATGTCGTACCTGTGATTCTTTAATTGTTCAACTCAAACCAAAACCTTTATTGAAAAGGATTTTGATGTGAAGGTGAGTGCTATGCAATATACTATAGTTTATAGTTAAAATGTACAAGCACCAATATTATACTGAAGTAATATCTGTTTAGACACCAATAAGAATTATTATGAAATAGGCCTACCCCATGAATAATTTAGGAAGTTACAAGTACTACTTCAAACATTTTGTGCTTTGCTGAGAGTGGAGAGTGGGTCGGAAAGTGTGAGGTTCTATGTTGAAAAACCTTGAATGTGTAGTTTAGAAACTTACCTAATACTCTCAATAGAGTGAGAAATATAATAACGAAAATTGAAAATATTATCATGTAATTGTACCTTTCGACATAGTATAGTAAATATTATTGTCAATCATGGTCCCAAACCCATTAGTTATTATGTTGTTTCATTCCATTCACACAATTGTTGTTTGCGGCAATGCTGTTTATGGATTAATAGTATGTAATACTTTTTTAGCAACTACAGAAGAAGTTTGAGTTAATTACTACTTAGCAAGAGGAGGGTATGAACTCGTTAGGATAAGCAAGTTCTGCCCAAGCTCTCCTCTTTTCATTCTTATTCTCTCACTTTCTATTGTCTGCAATGTGATTTTTGAGCAGGTATAAGTGGCAGCGCCCAAGTGTGGGTCATGTCCATTTTTTTAATTCATGAAATACCAAAGAGTGGGGGAGGGGCTATTTTCATTTTCCAATTGAAGGATTGTTGGTTTTATGGCATATGATTTTATCATATCACTTGAAAAAAAAATCATCCGAAAAACCTTGGTCGTTTTTTTTGTTTTGACTTATTTCACTCGTACATTACATCTTATCAGCGTATAGGCCCTATAGTACCTTGACACTTCGGTCAAATGACATATTAAATAAATAAACTCATGCATTAATAGGCGCATTCTCCATTCAAGTGTGAAGTTTCATGTGTCTGCGGTCTTCAAAAATTCACTTAATGCTTAAGTTCATAAATTCATATATATATTATATATATATTAGAAATATATATTATATTTTGTGATTTTTCTACATCCAGTTTAGGTCTGAATACATGCGGTTCCTTTCACTCACAAAGACTATTGATTTTTCCCAATCGAAGTTGTATTTTCTTTGGTCTAATTTGAGTTGGTTGTTTTAAATTTGGTATTTTTCATGTATGACATTTCATACATATGTGCATGTACTTTTGTGTGCATTTTTCACTTAAAGATCTATCACATGATATGAAAATTTACAGAAAATAACTGACAACTTCAAAGTGTTATTTTAAAAAGAAAGAGAAAGCTAAAAGTGTAGAACTTTCACAGTGTCATTTTCATAGCAAATTAATTTCAAGAGTAAAATATGTTAAAATTATACTTTAGACTTCATTTATGGTGAATTACTTAAATACTATGGTATTGATTTTTCCCAATATATATTAGAATTTAGCTGAAATATGCAGAACTGAATTATTTTTTTTTTATAGATATAGCCCTTGGGATTAACAATACTTTTACTAATACTCAGGTGGCTGATTAGGCCTGTGGGCCCTTTGTTTATGTTGAACATGTTGAAACAATCCAAAGTGGATCTCATTGCTAACTACACCAAGTCACAGTTTGTTACAATCAATGTAACATGCATAAAGTTCAAACTCATTAAATGCATGTCAGTTTCCGTATATATACATGAACATCCTCTTTCAGATCATTGTCAAGTATGGAAAGGATTGGAAATCCCGTATTATACATAACGAAAGCCAAAAGTCACTGTGCAAGGCTGTTTTTGATAACAATACAAGTTGGTATTTGAAGTCATTAACTAAAAATGAAAAATCTAAAATACTTGACCTACTTTGCAAAGACATTAGGAATGCAGTATGCACTTTGTGTAGAAAGGAGGAAACATTATTTCGATATGATAACACTATCAAATGAGAGTTGATTTTGAAGAAGATTATTTTAAAAGCCCCAACTATACACAAAATCTTCCAAAACGTATTAAAGAAAGACCATACAGCTGACTGTGGATCATATACGAGCTACTTGTGCACAGAACTCTCCATCCTGTTGTATGGAAGAAATAAGATAAGATAAGATAAGATAAAAATAAGATAAGAAAACTTTATTTCAATTCGGCATGTATAAAACACAAATAACATAAGCTCTATAGAGCTTTTTACCGAATATAAAACATATACATCAACATTAAAATAATAAAACAACATGCAGCAATATTTAAGATTCATGCAATCTGGTATTTCATAAAGATCCTAGCCGGAGATCAGGTGGCAAGCGCCTCTCTGTCCAACGACCAACACCTACATGCAATATGACATACAACAAACAGGGAGAACTATTAATTTTTCATGGTTGAGTAAAAATTTATAAATACGATTAAGACAGAGAACTTAGAATTTAAAATAACTAGATGATTTCTAAAAATATGATTATTTTAAATAAATATTATAAGCTAAAAAAGTTACAACTGAAAAGGAGCACACCAGAAAATACAATCATCTGCATGCAGAACAACAACATTTAGTACCATTCCAGGACTGCATTAAGCTCTTAGATTGAGAGAAGCTATTTTCAGTCCTGAAATGGTCTGGAAGGCTGTTCCACAGTGTGGCAACAGCAAATTTAAAAGATCTCTTGCCATATTTTGATGTTCTGACTTGTGGAATGTCCAAAATGTTATTGTATCTAAAAGAGTATTTTGAATTTCTTGTGTGTACAAGATTGTGCAGACATGAGGGTGACAGTTTATTCAAAATCTTAAAAGTTTCAAGCGCCATAGTTCTCATTCTTCGAATCTGCAAAGAAGGCACCTTTGCTTTAATCAATAAGTGTTCATATGAGCTTTTGAGATCATCGTATACAAAGCGAAGCGCTCTTTCCTGCACTTTTTCTATCTTTTTGGAATTTTTCTCTGTACAAAAATGCCAGGCCAAAGGGCAAAAATTAAAATTACTAAGAATAAAAGTATGAAAAATTGTAAGTTTGCTTAATCTGTTCAAAAATGGGCCTAAGCGTTTAAGAATATTCAGTTGTTGGGATGCCTTTCTGCAGATTGTACTAATATGAGCGTCAAAATTTAATTGATAGTCAATCTCAATCCCCAGCAATTTAACACTTTCTTCACAAGTTAGTTCAAAATTTGGCATATTTATAGACGGTGATTTTTCTAAAGTTTTCTTCCCAACTGCCAAGACTTGAAATTTATCAGGGTTTGCCTGCATCTTGCTAATTTTGAACCAGTCAATGAGCTGGTTTGAGTCAGACTCTAAAGTCGAAATAAGTAGATCAAAATTTGGACTACCAAAGGATAAAGTATTGTCATCTGCATAATTATACAGAGAACGTTCTTTTATAAACAAAAATATATCATTTATGAAAATATTAAATAAAAGAGCTCCAAGTATAGAACCTTGCGGAACCCCTTTTTGGATGTCAGCCCAGTCGCTCAAGATACTATTTACTTTTATTTGTTGTTTTCTGTTTGATAAGTATGATTTAAGTAATGAAACCGAATGATTTGAAACTCCATAAGCTGACAATTTGTAAAGCAAAATGGCATGAGGTAGGCAATCAAAAGCCTTTGAAAGATCCATGAGGACAGCTGCTATATAATAATTTTTATCCAAGGCTTCCCGACAGTCTTCTAAAAGTCTGAGCAACGTGGTCTGGCATCCATGTCCTCGCCTATATGCACACAAGAAGGGATTGAAAATTTTATCAAAAAAATCATACAGTTGTATTTCACACACCTTTTCAAAAACCTTAGAAAAAACAGGAAGAACACTCACAGGTCTATAATTTGATATACATAATGGATCGTTTTTCTTATGTAATGGTGTTACCTGAGCTTTTTTTTTTTAGAGAATCAGGAAATACACCATTATCAATAGACACATTGATCAATGAAGTTAAATGTTTAGACACTATCGGTTTACATTGTTTAATTACTTTAGCTGGAATATTATCATACCCAGAAGCTTTTTTGATATTTATTTTATCTATAATTTTTTCAACTTTATCAGATGTCACAGGCTCAAATTCAAAACTGTTCACCACATCCACATGTGGTCACAAATTCAGCATGTTGTGGGCTTCATTCTGGACCAATGTGGAGCCACTAAGGAGGTTTGTCCAATTTCTTTATTGTAATCACTGGATGAAAACGCTAGTTTCCGCCTAACTGAAACAATATGGAAACCTTGCGGAAACCTGGCGTTTCCCATATGGTTTCCGAAGTGCGTAAACGATTATATAGTTTCCGTTAAGTTTCAGTATGCGGAAACTGTAGGCTATGATTCCTAATGGTTTCCGCAATGCTGAAACTTAACTAAAATTCGGAGGTTTTTAAAGTAATAATATGCAATAAATAATTCAAATGCAAATTAAAAAACCCACACAAAAAACTTAAAAATTTAAGTGAGAAAAGAATAGTGAGCACTTTATATACATTATATTGTTATAGGAATTTTTTCAATTAAACAAAACAGATATGAAATGAGATACAGAAAACGAAGTATATTCCGTGTGTTGTTACGTTTGACAAGCTAGCATGCCTGTGTACTTCAGTTAATCCCTCCGTGTATTTCTTGTTAGTCCCATGTTAAGTGCAAGGTTTTTCCTCCGTCATGGGAACAATAAAATTAAATATACAAGGTAAACTGGAAGAATACTGTCCAGCTTTGTCGCCGCATAGAAACAAAGATCAAAGTTCATTGTAATTAGAAATAAGTGCATATGGAGTGTTGAGGTTGAATTGAACATAAACTTTCAACTGGGAGATTTATATACAGTCATGTATTTACGCAGATTTTACGTTGCATGTGCATTACTAAGAATGTAGATTTTATATTTCATAATTTCAAAACTCTGAATACTGCATATTGTAAATTAAGATTTCAAACACTAATAATAAAGTCAGGTGGTAGAATTAAACGCATATGTCTGCGTGTTAAATACATACGCACATGCAAGTAATTACATGAAATATGCCAATTGGAATTGTGTTCGTATATGCTCAATTGATTGATTTCGCAATCAATATGTAATTTGCATACATGTATAATTATGCATGTATGCCAATGGGTTCTTTGATTTTATCATATCTTATAGTATCAAGGATATACAATGTGATTATAGGCATATGTTCTGAAAACGTATGTTGCCCTTTCTCTACATACAGTGTACATGTAGATTATGACATGTGTACACACATTATGAGTCACAGTACATTTTAGGACATTATGCATGCGTATTGTAATAATATTAATATTATTTGTTTAAGAGCATTTCAAGTCAAAGCTTAGCTGAATCTGCCAGGTTTTCTAATATATCTTTGAAAAATACAAAATAATTTAACATCATGCGAATCATCGTCTCATAAAACATATGGTGTCAACGGTTTGGGTTTTATCAAGTATTTAAAAATGACCGAAAAAATCCTTCCTAGCCTTTGCGAATTTCGGACAGAAGAAAAATAATGGTATGCATCTTCTACTTATAATATTGACATGAACATAACGAGGTTGCAGTAATAGATCATTGTTCATAGTACACAATTATGACAAAATCTAGTACTTAGATGTACCACCATAAGTGGTAACTTAGCTTGCCGCTTTATTACTGTTTTATAATTTGAGATTGAATGAGCATTTCTAATACCAATAGAAAGGCAGCTGACCTGTAAGGATGTAATCTACATTCCTATTTGTGTTCGATTATGCAGATCAATTCTAAATTATTTCACATGTTTGTAACATTCGGGCACTAAACTGTATGCGAATATTTGTACTTGTTCACACAATTCAGGACTAGTTAATTTTGGAATCAGCATATATTATATTATGAATTTAATGCAGAGCAGTTTGAAACCATGCAAAGTTTCACACATTAGAAATGAATTCAGCATTCTAATACAAACATGCACTGATGGACACTTCTAAATTCAAGTTCCTGAAAGTACATATTGTAACCTGAAAGTCTATTTACTGTTATTTAGAAGTTTGAATCTAAACCTCAACATTTGCAAAATCTGCATCCTCTTGGTGAGTTCTATGAGGATGTACTCTACACAACTCGATCTAGAAATCAGGTATTGGTAGAGTAAAGCAAATCTAATTAGATAATATCTTCACCATCTCTATAGTATGATAACCCTCAACAATATATATCCATGCATTTTGGAAATGATATCATACAAATGAACATGATATTCATAAGCATACAATAATCGGCAAACGTAGCTCTCAAATGTGTACTGTTAATTTAAAAAAAAACTATTTACGAATTTTTCACTTCACATATATCACTGTTGCATACATATGGGAAATAGGTTACATGGATATTTTCACACAACATATTCATTTTCAAATACGAACTCAATAACATACATGTAAGGTATACTGTCTACATTTCATATTTATCTTCTTCTTTTATGTAAGCATATATATGATGTAAACATCTTTTTCAGAGAGAGAGAGAGAGAGAGAGAGAGAGAGAGAGAGAGAGAGAGAGGTATTATTTTCTTGGTAGCAGATTTTGATAACTATTAGATCTAGATATGATTTACAATGTATCTATTGATCAAACCAAACAACACATACAAAAAAGAAAAGAAAGAAAAAAGAAAGAAAAAAGAAAGAAAAAAGAAACACAAACGTATTTGATGAAAAAGTACATATATACCTACATGTATGTACTGATCATGATTTTTCACATATTCTCTGCCAGTGAATTTCATATTCATCATGTCTACAGTTTCTTAGCAGCAAGTACTTCTCAATCACAATTCTGTCCCTAACTATTTTTCTAATCGCAGATATATGTACTTGCGGACTATTTTGATATTACAAGAAAAAATATATTATTTTACTACAAGCAAATCAAATTTTGAATGTCTAACTGTTGATTTTTATTATACATTTGTAGAATCAATATTCTATTTTTACTGACATGCATCCCAACTGAGATATTAGTGAAAAAGAAACTTAAGCAACTACTTGAATTTACTATTTAGTTCCTGTGCTTCAGCTATCATCTAAGGATTTCAAGGTTTTAGTTCAGTAAAA
The DNA here is from genome assembly GCF_947568905.1 of Ostrea edulis. Taxonomy (NCBI): domain Eukaryota; kingdom Metazoa; phylum Mollusca; class Bivalvia; order Ostreida; family Ostreidae; genus Ostrea; species Ostrea edulis. Next base: position 45,399,424 of record NC_079173.1, on the reverse strand, counting down.
ATTGAGAATCCAGTAGTTAAGAAACCACTTTAAATGAAAGTAAATTGTTAAGGGGCACATCTACATTTACAAATATCCTTGAGGCGACATTAATCAATGTGTTGCTAAGAAAAAATCAGTTCATTCTTCAAAACATGTCCATGTATTTGGATATCTCACATGCAGAATGTCCACTCTTGTATATGCCCTTGCTTTATAGCTCATATTGTGAGAACAGAGAAAAGTCAGGCAGAAGAGGGACACCTTATAATACCCCATAAAAATGCAGAAGAAAGTTTGCTTAACTCTATGCTACACCGGTATTGAGTTTATTTCATGATTTTTAGACCTCTAATAAACGTAAACTTTTCATTATAACACAACATAAAGCACACTACAGATTATTTACATTCAAAATTGTAAACAAAGAGCGGCCGTTTTGAACTTAGGGTACAGGGACGCTATTTAAAAAAATCCTATGATATAGAAAACACGATGCAGAAATATCACACATGCATGACTTTTTAAATTCACACGTTTGTGAAACAATTTACACGCAAAATAAATTCTATATCTATAAAAGTATGTTTTCCAATAAATCCTCTGCTGATCGCTGATTGGTTGTAATTTTCGGCGGGCAAAATTGATTATTGTTTGTGAGAGAAAACCTAGCGTGACTCAAATGGAACTATGTCATGTTTTGATTGAATGGAAGATCCAAAGATTTTTCTGAGACTAGGAGACGTCTACTGTTGTTGAGCCTTATTCAAGTATGTCTTTTAGAGGGTATTGAGTAAAAATTTCTGGAACTTTTGAAAACAATCTTCCATTATGCAACCTCTCTGAATATTTTAGTCCATAACCAAAACTGACAATTCCCGTCTCATTTAAACGATTTTTGACGGGATATCCATGTCATCTCTGACTATATAAATCTTCCTTTTCTCATAAAAGAGCAATGATATTTAATATTCATTTAATAATCACAACAGAGCACATCAAAACATGCTTGATATTCACCTTTCAGAATTTTAAATACAAAAAAAAAAAAAAATTAAAAATATCCTGTCCCGATTCGGAAACGAAACCTTATCTAACCTATTCTTTCTCTCTATATATCATTTTAGGTATTTCCGTTGTTGACTTTAAACATTTTCATTCACGATGTTGCGGATTCATCATTGTATTTGCATGGGGTAGTGCAGATGTTATGTGTGACCTTCTAAACGATAAATCTATGGACTAAAGGATGAACAGGTCAATGCAGGAATATTCATTCCAATGATAAGGAAATACGAAATGCAAGGACAACCTCCAAGCATGCAGTATGGCTTATACAAACAATGATAGAATGTTCCAGTAAGGGGTAAAGAGTTTTACATATAGCGTTTGATTTTGTGTTGTGATTAAAAGGTCTTTATATAGATCTAGTTTGTGTGAAATTTGAAATGGTTTTGCATTGTAGTCTTTGAGAAATTTAGGGGGGGGGGGGTATTACGTATACAGTAATGTACATGTAAGGACCAAATAATATCATGACTATTGCATATTAGCCATAAAAACTATTTCCAGATAACCATCCTAATTTTTTAGTCCTAGAAATAGTTTCTATTCTTAATTATGGTGCAGCACCAAATTAAAGATGAGAAGTAAATCCTGTGCCAATCCTTCAGCATTAGAAGTGAAAGGCACTGGTGTTTTAGACATGACATTAAAGCAAAGGCCCCATATCACAATAGATATTGACACGATAAAGAACCCTCACTGCTACACAGGTAACTTAAGGCTAATCCCCCAAAAGTCCCAGTGCTGTACATAAATGTACCTTCAAGTTGAGCGATGCACTTCACACCATACAATGTCACAATGAAAAAGTAAGTCACAATGCACAGGGCTATATATTCATATCACTGGGAAAATGTTGCAATATTTTAGCTTTATTTACCAAGGCTATCAAGTTCTACGCTGTATTTGTATAAAATTTTCTGTCAAATGATTATATATTTTTTTCTTTGGTATTGTATCAATCTCAAGTTTTCAGTATAGAACATGTGCAAAGGTATTCATGAAGTCCGAAATATTTGACGTTTTCCTGGCTTTTGATATTTACTGTGCCAGGAAAACGTCAGAAACGGCACCATTACGTAAACTGGAATCGTTTTATTGATTAATTATGAGTTTAACATTGAATTTGACTCCAAAGTATTTAAAATCGAACCGAGAACGCTGCCTCCAATAGGAGGCGGCAAATTTCCAGTTTACGTATTAGAGCCGGTTCTGACGTTTTCCTGGCACGGTAAATATCAAATTCATAAAAAGCCAGGAAAACGTCAGATACTTGGGACTAAGTTTGTATATGTTTATTGTATGTAAATAATGCAAAAGTTCAAGGACATCTGCTAAATTACTATAATATTAAAAAGTATTTCACCCCTCCCTCTACATAATAGTGACCCACTTTATTAGATACAATAGAGAAAAGAAGAACAACATTCAGATTTTATAAACAGTATTCATTTTACTTATAATAATAACATGGATTAAGTGTCCATTTTCATCATTAAAAAACTCACTTGAACCTATGACCTATATAAGATGATAATGCATGTAATCAACACTGCTTCCTAAATTAGATATAAATAGAGAGTGATATAGATTTCACCCTCTGTTCCTCTGATGCACAACAGGACTTGGAAATTCTGTCAAGAGTAATTAATACTGTAATGGTGTCATCCTCTTGTGTACGTCATTGTATTTTAGAATTATCAAACATAAAGGAGGTTTTGAGTACATATAGACTCTGGATTAATGATTGAGAGACAGAGGGGGAGGTAACTCTTTGTTCTGACAATTATATTGGTAAATGGAAAATAAGAGGCCCATGCACCTTAACGGTCATCTGAGGATACAGACTTTTGGTCTTTAAAAATAACTGTATTATTTATGTGCTCTTTATACTTCTCAATTTCTCTACGGTGTACTAGATGATAATATTACACACAAATCATAATATACAATTCTTTTATAGGATATTAATAGAATCCTTCATTAGTAGGAGTGTGGGATAGGGAAATTCCACCGAGGGGACAAGATTCGAAGTCTAGGACGAGGTTTTGCCGAGTCCTAGACAGCGAATCTTGTTCCAGAGGTGGAATTTCCCTATCCCACACGAGTAAATAATGAAGGATTATTTTTCTCACATTTTACCTACAGTTTAGTGTACAAATTTAGGAGCTTTGAGAAAATTCTAAATTATCAAAATCCTCATTTGAATTTCGATGCAAAAACTAATTAGATAGGCAGAAAGAGCATACCCGAAAATGGTTTACACTGTAAGTGTAAACTAAAAAACCCAAGATTGTCCGCCAGAAAGCTATATAAATTAAAATTCAAAGATAACAATGCAAAATATTTTTACTTCACCGTGTAACGTAAATCTTCACCGTGTAACGTAAATCATAGAAAATATATGACGTCACAATCAAATGACGCCACAGCAGTGTGAGACAGAAAAATCTCACATGGCTGTCTCACATGGGTAAAGTCAATCCCACACTGGTGATTATGTGAGAAAACGTTTTATCACATTGCAACGAATTTTTGAGAAAAAAATACAGAATGCGCGGGTATGTTAAGGCAGGTCATGCTTCATTTATGCACGTAAACTGCATAATTTTTAAACTATGTCTTACACAGAGAGAGGGAGCTACTAACTCTTAAAAACTATTTTGGTTGTTTACATAAGGACATTTTGTATCGTAACAACATGACAAACATGCGCTTCCGTATGACGTCATTGCATGACTGTTATAAATAGATCATGGAGGTACCTTAATAGAAAATGTAAAAGTAGCACATTATCCCAAGATTCAAATATTGGTCTAACTGGCGATAATGACGGTAAAATACCCATAGTATATCAGAATTACTGATAGAATCTTGCAACTTTCAACAAAAAATAATTATTGAACATTTAAACACGAAACCATCTAGCCCATGTTTTACATTTTGCACTGATGCTATGCAGTTTTCTTTAAAAGTTTTCTTAACAGACGATTATATCAGTAGTTGCCGTGTATATTAGTTTATGACCTTTCACACGGTGTATAAAAAGTCTCTAAAAGTATGCGGCCCAATGTGCTACTTTTGCAGTTTTATTTCAGTGTGTGACAGAGGAAAATCGGATCGACATGCTAAATGGAATGTTTTCTCCGTTAAACAAAATTGTCAATGAATGATATCAACATACTTTCTTAATATCAATAAATGCTCATTGTTTCACATATATATTCCATATAGCCCATGCCATATATTTCAAATACTCCACATTTTGTCGATATTTGCATGGCACACATGCACAAATTCCTTGCATGTGTCAACGTCACTCAATGTATAGTCATGACGTCATCAGTTTACTTTCATATCGATCAGACAGAAATTACACAACAGCAGTATAGCATTTCGAATTTCGTTGGATCTTAGTAGCTGCATGGTTTATTTTATGCATAAATAAAACTTCATAAAAAATAAAATCGGAATCTAATATTTACCTAGTGATATACTTATTTCAATTATGACGTCACATTCTTTCGCGGATTTTATCTCAGTGAACATTTTTATAACCTGCCTTAACGTACCCGCGTGTTTATAGTTTACAAGAGTGCTAGTTTCTCGTTATTGATAATTATGGCTTATTGTTTGCAAAATGTTATTATGGCTTATTACTCGTTATAGGTAACAATGGTTACTTATCGATAATGATAAGTATAGCTAGTTGCTCGTAATTATGGCTATTTGCATGCTATACCGGTACGTAACCATTGCCAATTGCTCGTTATAGCTAACTATGGCTAATTGCTCGCTATAAGTAATTATGACTAATTGCTTGCTATACGTAATTATGGCTAATTGATTGCTATCTAGATAAGTATGGCTAGTTGTTTGCTATTGATAACAACGGCTATTTTCCTATATATATTTATGTAAAACTTTGATCCCCTATTGCGGCCACATCATAACCCTGGGGGCCATGATTTGAACAAACTTGAATCTGGATTATGTCAAGAAGCTTTCATGTAAATCTAAGATTTTCTGGCTCAGTGGTTCTTTAGAAAGATTTTTAAAGATTTTCCCTATATATTTGTATGCAAAACTTTGATCTCCTATTGTGGCCCCATCCAAACCCCGGGGACCATGATTTGAACAAATCTGAATCTGCATTATGTCAGGAAGCTTTCATATAAATTTCGGCGTTTCTGGCTCAGTTGTTCTTGAGAAGAATATTTTTAAATGAATCCACCCTATTTTTGCATTTTTGTAATTATCTCCTCTTTGAAAGGGACATGGACCTTCATTTGAACAAACTTGAAAGCCCTTTGATGCTTTGTGGCAAGTTTAGTTGAAATTGGCTCAGTGGTTCTGGAGAAGAAGATGAAAATGTGAAAAGTTTACGACGACGCCGACTACGACAGACAACGGACAAGTTTTGATCAGAAAAGGTCACGCGAGTCTTCTGCTCATGTGAGCCAAAAAAAAAACCAAACTTCATCTGGGCTTTTAATTTGTGATGAGGATAAACTTATACTAAACAAGATCATTTCATATCTATCAATGTAACTATTGTTACCACCACATGTTTTCCATTCTTCTCCCCTTGTGATGCTGATGTATCTAGCTGTTATCTTGTGATGCTGGTAAATCTAATTGTCATCACCTGTGGAAAACTAAAGTATTCAATTCATCTATGCAGTGATATAGTTAATGTAGGATATTTAAAACAAGAGGCCCATGAGCAACATGCTCACCCGAGTCACCTTGGCCCATATCTAAAGATTTTTCAGTCTGAGAATTTAACTGACAGACCGCGGCAATGCCAGATGAGGTTAGACCATGTCAAGTGCAAATAAAATATCCCGAATTATCTATGCCAAATTCTAAGAAACAAAGAAATAATTATGGTACGTGTATGAATGCATTTAAAATGAATATTTTCCCTTACAATCGTCAAAATCTATTTTTGGGACCTGGATTGTCCTCCCATTAATTCTAAAATATACGACTTGTGTGTCTAAGCGGTTTGAAAATGATGACTAGTGTTCTAGACAAATTGTTCAGCGTATGATTCGCATGTCTTTAAATGTCGATGCTTTTTTCTATCTGCATTGAGCATTGATGAATTTTATTGGGATCGATTTTTAAATTGAAAAGAGTTGTCCTTGTTTCTTTATTTCGCTAATATTCAAATATTACAAAAATGTTAAAATGAAATAATATACGTCCGACTTAGGAAAAATAAACAAACGGCGTGTAAATGATTCTGCAGTTAAACTATTTTGAAGGCACAAAGCCTGGTATTAAACCAAATCGTGTCAAACAAACAAAAGAATCAGAACAAGAAAAACACAAGCTATATGAAAAAGAAGAAAGAAAACGCGAATTCAAATCACAATGGTAGAACGGACGAGTATGAGGCACATTTAACAAATTTGAATTTGCACTATGTCAGGGGGCTTTCATAAGTATTTCACTCTTCAGGCCCAGTGGATCTTGAGAAGATTTTTAAATTACCCCACCATATTTTTGCATTTTTGTGATTATCTCCCCTTTGAATGGGCACGGCCCTTCATTTTAAAAATCTAAATCCCCTTCACCCAGAGGTGTTCTTTGCCAAGTTTGGTTGAAATTTGTCCAGTGGTTCTGGAAAAGAATATGAAAATGTGGAAAGTGTACGCGACAACGCCATTAACGACGATGGGCAACAGATATATTTTAATTAGAAAGCTCGCCGTCGGCTCAGGTGAGCTAAAAACGCTCTAAATATAGTATTTGTACACCTTTGGAGGAAATGAGTGAATTGACAGTCACAGAGTTATCAGTAATAAAATTGAATGTCAAAGAGAACATTGCTTAAGCTATGAATTCTGGTGAGGTAATATCTTATCTGAAATTTCGATATGTATGAAATGATAGAACTGCTGATACATTGTACCACCATATAACAATGGCTTCCGTTCTTCCTTCTCTGTGATGTCAATTCATCCAAGTCTTGTCGCCTGTAGGAAAACAAGATATGATATAGAGAGTTCTTTTGATAGCTTTTGTATAGAGATAATATAGAGAATTCTTCCGATACATATTGTATAGAAATAATATAGAGAATTCTTCTGATACATTTTGTGTAGAGATAATAAAGAGAATTATTCCGATACATTTTGTATAGAGATAATTGTGACGGGTAATATTCTCGAGAAAAAATTAGGGGGTTTCATATACTTTATTCAAAGGCATACGTGTTTAATTGATGAAATATTATTTAACATCCTCTCGAGAACATTTCACTCATATGGAGACGTCACCACTGCCGGTGAAGGGCTGCAGAATTTAGGCCTATGCTCGGCGCTTATGGCCTTTCAGCAGGGAAGGATCTTTCACGTGCCACACCTGCTGTGACACGGGACCTCGGTTTTTGCGGTCTCATCCGAAGGACCGCCCCCATTTAGTCGCCTTCTACGACAAGCAAGGGGTACTGAGGACATATTCTAACCCGGAACCCCAAGTGACTCCACCTCAAGAAGAAAATTCATATATGAAATTCAAAATAGAAAAATTATCAGACAGTGAAGTAACCTAGTTGCATGCTCGTTGGGACCAAAATGAGTCAAAGAATCAGCTTGACTTTATAGCAAATTTTGATTTCCTTGTTACGGAATCTGATGTCTCAATACAGGCCAGTGGCTAAATAATCTCTTCAGAATCAGAATTTCCTCTTCAGTCAAGAGCTTGTAGTATTTGTACAAAATATTGTATGGAGAGGGCTGGATAAAAACACCCTTAGCTTATCACATCAGATGATTTTTATTTTTTCTTATATAAATGAAAGCAAGTGAACAATAAACACTGTTAACTGTGGTTTAGGGGCAATGAGTAAAACAGATCAGACAGGCACTGCCCCATCTGCCAGAACAATTAATTAACTAAAATCAAGTGTATTCATTAAATTTGAAAAGTTTAGAGATAAGAATGCATATTTGAATCAAATTGTCTTTGAAATATATCATTTCAAAAGCCAATAAAAATAGAAAAATCTAATGAAAAATTACGTTTCATAATGAAAACAATCTACCGGAAGTAGTATTTTTCTCAAAATTTGCTGTAAGGAAATATGATTTACGCAGAGCATGAGGAAAAAACTCTGAAGCGGAATTACTGCAACTTAATCGTCAAAGGAAATTCAAGCTATTTGCAAAAATCGAACATTGAAATCAAAATATCCACATCATATTATTAATTTAATCACCGAAGCTGGCAGTATATCCATCTCTTTAATCAAAACCAGTCCAGAATATTAAAAAACTCATTAAAAATTCATTTCTTGATCAAATATTATATATTTTGTTTCCAAACGAAGCGCTTATTTATATTCTGTCAATTTCTGATCACTGTGCATGTTGAAAGGGAAAATCCCGTTTGAAAATAGAAAAGGGTTGTATTAATATAAGTCTCAATATACCTGACAAATTGCCAATACGAAGCTAAAGTAACCAGGTTTAAAATGTAAATAGGTTAAAAGAGTATTTTATAGAATTTAAATAGTGTCATTGTTATTGATATCTGTATTAGCATAGGGAGGTGACTATTCTACATTGATCCAGTGCCTTTTTATGGGATTCGAAACGGTGACTGTGAGATGTATGAGAGTTTGAGTTCTGGGTGGGCAATTCTACTTTCACTTTAAACGGTACGTTGAAAAGAGCATGCCGCATCTTTGATGTAAAATATAACGAAAAGGAATCATGGACCCTATTGTAAAGGACTCGAGCCACGAACACCCTGTAATGGCCTATGCTTGGGGTGAAATCTAAAGTGTCTTTTGCTGATTTTTTCTGTCCTTGATTTCCATGTACACTATTTACCCAAATCACATGTCACCTTAATTTGTGAAACCGGATGTTGATTACTTGATATTAAACGTCAAACCCATACATGTATTTGACTTTTTCCCGGATTTTACTACCTCTTTTTTTCACTTTGAGGCAATAATTTTTATATTGCGTATGTTTCGCTTTAAGATTTAATTCGATTGAATAAAAATTGGCAATGAAAGGTATTCTTTCCAATGAAAAAAACTCGCAGCGACGTTCTAGCTGCTATCGAAAAATAACTTTTTTGAAATATCGCGAGAGGAAGAGGAATAGTCGTCTGAACAGCTGACATCAGTATATGTGATGTATTGTGATTACTGCGGATACAGGTGCCAATTAAAATCCTTCATTATGTTAATTCCTAAAAAAAATAGATACGCGAGTATTACAGAATTTCCATTCTACAGCAAGTATTACCAATTATATAGCCGGGAGTTAACATTTTTAACCAAATCTTTTGAAGTTTTGCACCTCGAATCAGTACGCTACGCGGGGTTATCATTAGGCCGACCACTCATCGTATGTCAGTGCATATGAATTGGAAGTGCAGGAATAGTAGTAAAAACTTCTTGTACATTCCACTTTTATTTGAAAATGATAGGTAATCTTTCTGATTTTGTCTGGGGAAAAAACTACAATATCCCTCACACATAATCTTGCTCATTTCATTCAGCTATTCTGATACATTTCCAGTTAATATATTCCCACACATGAGTTTAATCATACATCTTCCTTGCTTACATACATTTGTTTTGTCAAACTGAACTACGAGTCAAAATTGTTACATATAGTGTTTTGTAATGCATTTTCTTTACTTTTAATTACAATGAGAAGTAACTATATGTATGGTTTCAGGCATAAATAAATAATTTATCAAATTTCTTAATTTATTTTTCAATTAAAAAGAGTAGTTGTTTTCTCAAATGATCATTTTACACATTCAAATGACGGTTTTAAGGAGTTTAATTCATACTTGTAAAAATGGAAGGGAGGCTACTGTAAGTTAAAATAAGTGACGGATCCAATGGAACGTACACACACAATGTTCAATGGAGGACAAGAATATGTAAATTTAATTTATTAATATTTTCATAGTGTAATATTACCCCTTAATTTTTTTTAATCAAGACATTCAAACCTGTGATACAGATCTACCATAGTATAATGGTTATTGTACCAGTATTACATGTACTGGTCAGGGTTAAATAGTGCATTTCAGTTTAGAAGTACGTGTAACATATTGTGTTTATATTTTTACCTAGCCATTTATTATTGAATGTGAATAGAGCGATGCCTTAATTGAAGGTCTAAGTTATTTATTATTATTTATTTTTTAAAAATATTATTATCCCAAGTTTTTACCTCACTCATTTAAAGTTCTGCACTATTACATGTAGATGACTTTATTATTATTCCCAATGAAACAAAATCAAATGATTTACATCCAGTGTTTTTCACACCAAATTCAGAAGCTACGATTATGCCTTACTGATTTGGAAAAATTATCAACTTATTTTGATATTAGGATTTTTTAAATATTGAACTCCTCCATAAATAAATGTGTGGGTAAATGGGTGCGTGCGTGTGTGTTTGTGTGTAAACTATTGGAATTTTGTAACTATAGATTTTTAAAGAATTTTTCTTTTTGCTACTTATTCCTGCGACATGGCATGCATCTCGATCATGAAATGGAAATTATAGAAGGTTATCTTGATACTGTCCAATATTCACTTTATGGGGATGCCATTAACGCAATAGTAGGTCATACGTAAACTATTTGTAACATATTGTTTTAAAAGTGAAAATAATTTTGACACGATTTGGGGGGAAATTTTGACAATTTTTAAGGAGAAGCAGCCTGAATAATGTCTTAATACTTAAGTATGTATGAATAACACTGACATAATTTACTTCAGCGTGCATTTGGAGAGGGTTAATATAGACAATGCCTGTTGTCTAATCCATTTGTGTTTTCTGCATATTAAGATTGATATTTTGATTTATTTCCGTTTCCAAATTGATTTGTTACAGATGCCTAGAAAAAAGTCCTATAAGTGTTTTAATTGCCCTAGGCCTAGAACTACAAAACAAACAGATATATGTTATATATCAAAGATTCATAGGAATGTAATAAGCAGACTATCTGGAAGAACGCCTAGTCACCGTGATTTTCTGTGTGACAAATGCAGACATGTATGCAGGTCCTATATACAGAAATACGGTAAGTCAAATCCAGAACTCAAGAGGAGCAATCTGTCATCTATAAACCAACCATCATTTTCTACGTCCTTTAGTCCTCCTTCTGTTCAATTGTCATACCCATGTACAGCTAGAGGTCATTCTTCTTGCATAGTTAAGATATTTATTTCAGATCATACAAAAACTTTACGCGGTGGCCGAGAGATTAGATCGTTCGCCCTGCATGCGGTAGGCCGGGGTTCGAATCCCGGCCGCGTCAGACCTAAGTCGTAAAAACGGGTAGTGACAGTTCCATCGCCAAACGCTTGGCATCAGGGAATGTCCCATGTCGCAGTAGGAGTGGCACGCTAAAGAACCCTCACTGCTTAATGGCCGTAAGAGCCGAGCATAGGCCTACAATGTGAAGCCCTTCACCGGTCTTGGTGACGTCTCCATATGTGTGAAAAATTCTCGAGCGAGACGTTAAGCAAGATACAGTCAATCAATCAATCAATCAATCAAAAACTCTAATATATTATGTATAATACCTTCTATTTAATGATAAGAAAGGATGATATGAATTTGTATCTGAATACCAACAGTACATAAACAAGTTTTTAAATGATTAACCCAGTCTGCAATTCTGCATATATTTGCATAACAATAAGATGTCATCAAATGATATAAATATATACAAGTCGCCGTTTTATACGTTTTAATTTTCACCCACTAATGACATTTCGCTTAGAATTTATTTCTTTTATTTCTTTGTTTTATCACACGGAGTTGCACGGGGGCACAAAGGAGGCACAGTTGACATCCACGGAGTTCCTCCGCCGACTTAAAAGTCTACTTCGCTCAGAAAAATGCCTTGAGATGTGCCTACAATTTTAAAGGTCAACCGTGTTTTATATAAAAAAAAAATGGTTCACGAGGGGGATGTTTAAAAAATCCATTTTCCTAATTAGTTACTATAATTACTCAAGTTTAACCAAAATTATACAGTTGTCTCTCTTTTTATCGTCAATTAATATCAATTTAATGGAAATTGATACAAATAGATATACAACTTTAAAAAAATAAACTCGTCTCTGAGGTAGACGGTAAAACAATATTATTTGCTGTGGTCCTTTCACCGCATGGAATTTTGATTTTTGATCACGATTTTTCAATTATGTCCAATACAGCGAAAAAAAAAGTAAAGTGGGGGGAGGGGGCAATATATCTCAAATCTAAACGTCGTGATAGAAAATATACAAATTTCTAGTATTTTAACAGTTCTGATTTACAATCAGAATAAGTCCCAAAAATATAAATTAACCTATACGTCCATTTTTTTTTTTTGGTGTTTTACACTGTGATTCTCATAACGTCAACACCATGACGTAAACATCATGACGTTATTTAGTTTTCATGCTGAAAAACAATACAAAGTTTAAACGACTGTAAAACGATAACTAGAAAAGATATTGTTATAAAATAAATTGTTCTATGACCTATAAATCTTAGAGCATCAACTGTGAAAGTCTCATTTCTTTTTTGCGAAAGGGCCAATTTTAGTACTTTCTGGCTCTATTCCTTTGGCCTTGTTGGAAAGGTTAGGATTTTTGCTGAAAGTTGACATCTGTCATTATGCTGGGAACAATTTTTTTTAATTACAGAGGGAAAGGGCCTCCGTGGCCGAGTGGTTAGAGCATCGCGCTCAAAATCACACGGCCTCTCACCTCTGTCGGCGCGGGTTCGAATCCCGCTCGCGCCGGTAAGTGAGAAAGTTTCCCAGTTTAGTTTCGGAAGGTCGATGGTCTCTTCCCAGGTACATTGTATCTGGGTTCTCTCTTCCACCAATAAAAACTGGGCGCCACCATATAACTGAAAAATTGTTGAGTGTGGCGGAAAACATCAATCAATCAATCAATCATTAATTAAAGAGGGTTGAAAATGGGTATATTTTCCTCATTTTTGTTGATTTTTTTACTTCTAGGATGGCAGATGTCATGATAGACATTTAAAATCGTTCACATGCATGTGTACTTTCACGAACCATACATTATTTTTGAAAATTGGTTGCCATGGTAATAAAATTTGAAAATTAAAACATGGGCTCCTGAAAGCGAATTTCCCTCCATTTCCTTGTAGTTTGAGACCAATACGGCCTGCTTCAATTTTGCGACGTCATAGGTCACATAATTTGCATTAATTATTCATAGTTACAAGGAACAAGGAAAGTTCTAACCCAGTGTCTCACTGTGTCCTGCTAGTTCAATGTTTTCTATGAAAACATTTTAAAACACCGATATTTTGCGTTAAATTTAAAATGTTAAAAAGTACATCTTTTCCTCAACCCACAGAGTAAACACAATGTAGATTTTCTTTTTCTTTTAAGTCGTGAAAAATACGGTGTGCAACTTCGGTTTGCTTCGTGTTAGTAGAAATTAAAGAGTTCAATTGTATCGTGCTACGTCATCAAATCAATCTATAGAGCTCAAAAAGTGACATAAGTCAATATTGCTTAATATGAATAAAAAGAAAAGAATGATAAATATGTTTGCAATATTTAAATAGTACCTAATTGATTTATCTTATATGGCTTTGCAGTTAAAATAAAGGCAAGTCAAACTTAAAATTTTATGAAAATATCTATAATCATTTTACCTTTCTGGCTTTCAATATATTTTTTAGCCAGTGACGCCAATCACGTACTCACAACAACAAAAAATAATTAGACGATCTTTTGAAAATAATTCAGAGGGATTGGACTTGTAATTAACAAATTAATGCATTATTCTAAATGCTTTCTTCGTCTATTTTTAGAAAAATTCAAATTCTGCATTATTTGAACTTATTGTACTGAGAGTTACCAATATCATAAACTTTCGTTTAGAATATATTGCCTGACTAAACAATGTGATTTCATGTTTTTATTCCAAAATTAACCCGCTGCTAAGGAAGCATTGCACATGCGTCAACGATGAAAATAAAAATAACACGATACAATGGGATACACAATACAACGAGAAGCGAATATATGTGTCATATTTAGATTAAGTGATCGAACTCTGTAATCAGCGATTTTTCTCTACCCACTGATACTGGTACCCACTCAATTGGGAAAAATAGCGTCAAAATCGAACAAATTGGAAATTTTCTACCAATGCAAGGTGAAGATAACGAACAGTGATTAATCTCATAACTCCTATAAGCAATACAAAATAGATAGTTGGGCAAACACGGACCCCTGGACACACCAGAGGTGGGATTAGGTGCCTAGGAGGAGTAAGCATCCCCTGTTGACCGGTCACACCTGTCGTGAGCCCTATATCCCGATCAGGTAAACGGAGTTATCCGCAGTCAAAATCAGTGTGCCAAGAACGGCTTAACAATCGGTATAAAACACGTCAGACAGCATTTGACCCAATGCGAGATTGTATTGACGAACTAGATCGTTATAACGACCATAGAATTTGCGAAATGCTGACTTCAATCGAGACTGTTGAAACCCCTGTACCATCAACTTGTTTGTCAGTAGCTTACCTCGATTTCAAAACTGACTATACGCAGAACAAGCTCTTGCATATCGAATCAGTTTAGATATATAAAAACCATATGCAGGTGATAATGGAATATTGCTACATAAATATGGGAGGTTGACGATGGAGAAGCTGAAATCACCCCGTTTGTCATACAGTTGAGTTGTCAGTTTGCCGTTAATGTCTACTTTCAATAAAATATCTAAGTATGAAGCAGAAGTGGAGGACTCTGTGATGTCCTTTATTTCGAGCTCATAGGGATATATCAAATCGACATATGAATGAAATATAGTATTGTTAATAGACAAAACGTCATCGATATAACTAAATGTCGAATTGAAGGCCACAGCAAAATATTTATTCTTCTCGCGTAGAAGTTTTTGAATAAATTCTGCTTCATATGAATATAGAAACAATGTATCGGCAAATGATTTCAACTAAAAGTAAAGAAAAAAAAGAGAACAAAACAAGAAGTAGTCATCTCTTTTCAAACTTTTTACCGTAATAGTTGCTGTTGTGAGACATAAGCAATCGTCGTAGGTTCGTTTTAGAATCGTCGTATATCTACAATACGCGCACACTGCCATGATCTGTGGTAGCAGGGGGCAGTTTCGCACTATAGGCCCGGGCAACTTTTTTTTAAAATTGGAAATACCCCATATTTGAAGTGTATTACATGTGTAAAAAATGCATACAATAATTTTTGGATGCATGTCAAATGTAGCTGAGTGCTTAATAAAAATGTTGATATACAACATGTAGGTGACACCATGATTCCTAGCATTTAGATGGGTGCAAATACGAAACTAAGACACGTAGTCAGTTACTGAAGAATTTCCGGTGAAAACATGCATGGTCCAGCAAAAGGTCTGTAGCTGAGAGGGAAGGTTGATTGCCTCATATGAAAGGTAGATTTTTAAGAAGAGCAGATAGGGTTCTTGATTGTGCACAGTGTCTAAATTTCCATGCTTAGTTCTGTGATGGTGTGGGGTGGTGCGGATTAGCCCAAATGAGAGAAAATCAAAGCAAAAAGGGGAAACCTGCTCAGAGCATGTTTTGTGCATCAGCACCAGTATTCATAGATTACATGATCTAATTTAGGGTCATAATTCATTAGTTACACCGATATGAAAAACAGGTATTGACATAAAAGGGAAATATGAATTTTCACTAGTCTGTCATAATCTGACTTTGATGCATACCCCCTACCCACATGTTTCAAAACTAAAGAAACTGATCCCCGCCACCTGTACGTTCGAGCTAATACCGGAATTGAACATTTTAGTTAACTCGTATAACGTTTCGGACTAACTAAATTACGATGTCAGCGGTCTATTTTTCGGCAAATAAATTGGAGATTTTAAATCTCAAAATTGGGAAAAATCAATGGGTTTTGGCATTGGGAATGGTACCGTTTATCGGTACCAGTTATATAAGGAAAAAAATCGCTGGTCCTTTACCATAACTGTGAGTTGATAACCCTTGGGATCTGGAAATCGTCTATCAAAATACCTTATAAGGAAGGAAAAACCCTGGTATGAGTGGGAAACAACAAAGATAATCAGTAAATTAACAAAATAATATTTTGACTTTTTCTGAAAAGCAAAACTCTCATTGATTTGAAAATCAGGGAGTAAATACTCTTTCTGGTAAAGAGTTATCTGGAGCTCTGGACACGAACAATAAATCTTACAAGCAAACATTAAGAAAAGTGGCAATATATAAATGCTTACCAAGGGTTTGGAATTATGCTTTCCCGTTCCCCGGGGCAAGGGTAATGTCGTCTCGGGAAACATACCCACTACTAACCTAGAATGATCAAAGGAAATTCTGAATAAAGGAGACCTGCGTTTGATAATCATCAACCTATTCTTACTTCACCACGTTTAGATACTTTTATTCGTAGTCTTAGTTCCCTCGTCTCTGCTAGCAATGTTGAGTTTAGCAGTCATGCATTACACACACGAAGAAAAACTGCCAAACCCAACTAGGCCTATAATATCAGCCCTGTCGTCTGCTGCGCCTTGAAGTAATGTTGCTATTCTGAATGGCGCGAACTTCCCTTCGACAGATAGGATTTATCGCTTATTTGCATCTCCAAAATCGAACCCTATCATTTATACCGCGTGTTATTAAACTTTAAAATAACACCCTACACAATATCTTCTGTTCTTTTTTACCCGCAAAGAAGACTAACCTCAAGTCAAAGTGTTCTTAACATGTTTGCAGTCTAATTAAAATTAGATCCTATGATCCGCTCATTTATTGCTACGGGTGCAATCTCTCAATAAAGGGTTACGGAAAATGAAACGGAAGACGGAAACTATTGTATGCAATGATATTATGAGGTCAGGATTTTGCAAAGTAAAAGGTTGATCATGAAGAAGGAGAGCAGAAAATACAGAGAGAACGGGTACTCATCCACAGAATCTACCTTTTGATATACTTCACACTAATACATATGTATTTCAAAATCATTAACTTGCCATGAAATAATAGCAATAAAGTAAAACATAAATAATCAGACTTGAATTTTCAATTTTTATGTCCAATGAAGAAAAGCCCCCACCCCCATCCACCCACCATCACCACCACGGAAACAGCATTGTAAAAGTTAAAAAAAAATTCAACAATTTGATTTAAATCTAACTTGTTTTTATTCGTAATTTGGATATACACCTGTTATAATACATGAACAGTATATGTATTATGTATCACATCAACTTTTAAAGTGAACGAGCCCGGTGTGTATAAAGAATTTGAGATGAGTTTACATTTACTGAAACCCTGCGGATTAGTGTTGAACCCGAAGAGATACAGCGGGGAAAAAACTTAAACAGAACCAATGAAAACTAAGGTGAAGTTTACGATCCATAGTATGAGAAATTATAAGATATGAAATAGCTAAAAGACTAACAGACAATTTATGCTTGAATGAAATTAAAATATCACCTCATTATTAACCTAAATATTAAGTATGGTTCCACGTAAAAATCAGGCAAAACTCGCATTTTCGTGATAAGTCCATGTTCACGAAATGAACCTAAACTTAGCATACTAACTCACCGTAATATGTTTAGCAAATATACAAAGTAGTTTTGATTTATTTCGCCTTGTTCCAAAATTATGGACAGATAATTATGAACAAGGAGAATTCACGCTTAGTGCAAATCTATACAAAACACTACCTGTAATCCCTTTGAAATCTAAAAACAGCAAAGCGGGTATGAAAATATACCATTATATAACATTAAACAAATAAAAAAGGCATGCTCTGAAATAAATATTTTTTTTGAAAGTTTTAATATAACATTTTAAAACGTCTCCGAATGTTTCGATTTTAATGCAATTTCGGTTATCGTTCTTGAATTTAACCTCGATGATCGCTAGGGGCGCTGCGTTGTCAACACGCTAAGTGCGCGGAATATAGCGGATCCAAAACTGAATGCCGTGTAGGACAATATTCCGACAGATTTTGATCTACCCTCAAGCCTTATCTAAAGGAAACGAATATATTTACCTTCGAAGAGTGTCAGAAATACATTGATGCATATGGCGTCACTGAAGATAGACCGTGTGTGGAGCAGCCGACAACGAAGACCGAGCAACATATCTTATATGACATGTCACCAAGTCGGCGCATTCTGGTAATTTCAAATGGTGTGATTTACATATTTAATAAGTCAAAATTCGCAATATCTATTATTACTAGCATAAAAATCATAACGAATGTTGTATTATACAATGTAGCATTGTATGAGACGACTGTGTACAGATGACACCCACTCCCTTGTTTCAAAAAGTCTCATACTTTCAACAGTTACGCTATGATGTGTTTTAGGCCTAGGCTAATCGACGGCATGTTTCATTTGTAATGGTCTGCAATAATAGCAGACATCTACGTATCCTCCACACAAACGCTTCCTGTCTCAGATAGAAATGTAGATTATGCCTAACTGAGGATCAGTAGGAGTAGGTATCATCTCAAAACAGTGTGGTTTTATGTACTGCATGTAGATTTCAGTCGAATTTGCATATAAAAATGTAAGACATGATATGACATTGTGAGATGAAATGTTTAGTATATAATGTAATCCTCATTTGTTCAAATCACAGATAGCGTAGTGGTTAGGTGTCCGGATTAGCATGCCGGAGGTACCGGGTTTAAATCTCAGATGTGATGGGATTTTTTTCTTCAATTTATTTTATATACACATCATTTTTTTCCTTCAACTTTCAAGGTATTCTATATAAACACACACAATTTTTTAAATATTATTTCATATGCACAAAATCATTTGTTTTAGTGGTCACCATCCAGCTCTTGACAAATCAGAATTCATATTTTAAAAATATATGCATACTATTAGACATATTAAAGAAAATATTTAGGGTCTGTAGTGTTTAAAGAATTCCATTTTATTGTCAAACAATTCATAATTTTAATTATAAATCTTCATATCAATCAATAAGACTAAGTTGAGTCTTCTTGACATTTTTATTAGATATCTATCATATTACTATTTAAAGTCTGCCTCAATTTGATATGGTCATGGGACTGGTCAATGCATGGGTTCTTAAATGTATATTTCTAATAATAATATATAAATATAACAAAGATCAAGTCATTTAACTAATGTATATTTCTTTAAAGTTTTCATACCAGCATCATGGAGTGTCATTACCATCACTACATGCATTGGAAACCTCTGTGGTAAATACATAACTGCAAATACATGTAGCACATATGTACCAATGAGTCTACAGTGTAAATGTTTTATAAACCTCAAACTTGGTAGAGCAGTATTATATAAATAATCCTGATATACAAGCACTATATGACCCCTTCTGATAACGAGGTCAAAGTCAACCCCCCCCCCCCCCCCCCCATTATAGGAAAATATTGGTCACTCAGAAACCAGATTCAAAACCTGATACAGCTGTTGCCCTGACTAGTATCTGAACCTTGTCACTGATTTAGAATATTTGGAACACCTTCTCAATGCCATATACAAGTTTCTTTAAGCATTTCTTGTTTTCAAAAGTTTTATATGCTGTTTTAGTATTTTTATTCTTTCTAACTACATGTATAATTTAAAAATCAATGTGTACTATGATTACTAGGCTCTGATGTGTGTACTTTAATTGAAAGTTTTATGATATAAAATGTTCAAACATTCTCAAAAACTAAAGAAATATATATTATCTATTGAGGAGAGAAAAATAAGTAAATTCTTGTGTCCTGAAAATCAGTGTCTATCTTATTGTATTATAGGTCTCTGCAAAACCCAAGGACATACTTAAAGCGGTGACAGGAGGAAAATCAATCAAACCAAGTGAAAGTACAAGACAATATTACAAAAGGAAAACAAAGGAGTCCATAAATTCAATGTTGAACATCAAGACAGTCTAAAAAATTGAATCCAAACAAAATATCAAAACTTTATGAAGAAATAAATGACAAATTGTCAAATAAACATGAAAGCATTCTTATATATGGTGTTTATTCAAATTATTTCAACTGAAATTCCTAATGTACCTAAATTCGATAGGGAAACAACTTATGAAAAAATTAAACACCAATGGGTTGAACTGTGTAATGAAGTTGTGTTGACATGCAAAAATACATGTATAATGTGATGCATCATATTACATAGAGCAAAAATGAATTCAAAATGATTTTTCAAATAAAAGATATTTTCAATGAATTATTTAGGGTAAAACACAAAAGTTGATAAATTATATCTTTGTTTTATCATAAAGGATTCCCTTGAACAGTTTTGTTTTTCTGAAGATATACGTTTTAAAAGAGCATGGACATTCATTCTCTTTATACTCGGGACTATAATACCAATCTCTTGTCATTCGAGCAACCTACAACGTACGTCGTTGACCAGCCTCACAAGAGTTGTTGATGGGTGAATTTCAAAATGAAAAACAATTGCCAACCAAGCATTTTTTCTTTAATCTGTTAATTACCCACCCACTCCAAACTGTCCAGCCAAAAATACTTGCAAGTTAACTCGCTATTCAGTGCAAAGTATCCTATAAAGGCTGGTCTAATAAGTTGTTTACAATAACCTGAGGAAATCTGAAAGAAATGGGTTAATAATAAATGGACTTTCGATCCCGACCCAAAATGCTATGCATCGTTTCTCGTATTTACATCTATAGACATATCATTATGGTATGTAAACACATAAAGATGATCATGTTAGATATTAATAAATATGATAATTACTAGAACATGACAGATAAGTGTACTTGTTGAATAGTTTGTAAGTAGAAGAAAACTTAAAAACATGAAAATATATTATTTTCCCCCCATTTTTCACAATCTTCATATATTTTTTTCCGAGTACAGTAAAAACTTTCAAAAAAAAATATTGATTAAAAATTATTCAATAGCATGTACTTTATCCGTCTAATTATAAAACTTTTTTGAAAGTGTTTGCTGTTTCGAGAAAAATGGTATTAAAGTTGGAATGTTTTTCCGTTAGAAAATCCTTTCGTTAACTACAGCAACGGTTACCATGGTAACACATAACAAATACTCACTGTGACAACAGAAATTCGTAAACAGTAGCCTTCTTCTTCATTTTATATAAGCCATTTGAAAATGTATGGTCTTTTCATTTAACAAAACCTTTAAGAATATATAGCATTTTTATGAGTCAATTTTGGTCAAAACATGGGTATTCTATTTTTAGTAACACAGCTCTGTGAAGGTGCGTCATATGAAAAAAATATTATCAACGAATGATTTCCTATAAACAATGTTACTATATATATAAGTATCGGCTCAATCCCTGACGGTCTACTTATCACCCTCTGTCTGATTTTTACATGGAACCATACTTAAGATACAAGTATTTGGTTTAGAAATAAACTGTTAGAATTCCTCCCTATTCAGGATTGGGGTGATGCGGTCACAGAGTTTTTGTTAGTCAAAGAATATATCAGACACATTGTATTGTTGTTGTTATATACATACCACACTCCCCTGTTGTAATAATAATAGCCTTTATTTATCCAGGATAACACAAATTAGCATATAGGTAGATTCCATTGTGGTCCTGCATTAGAACATATACCCAAACAATTGTGTTTTAGGTTGTGTATTAGATGTATTAGACCTACGACAAACGTGTTGTAGGTACACACACACACTGCATTTATGTAAATTTACATGTAAATGTGCGTTAATGACGTTTTGCCACCGGAGGGGGGCATATAAAGTACGTGTGTTAATTCCTTTCTCTACCCTGGTCCCATAGATGTCGCTACTCGCTAATACATCTGCCAGTGCCGACATTTCAAAATTCTTGTAAAACACTTTGTAAATTCTTATACAGACGTTTAACTTCGCTTCATCAATTTATGATGCAAAATTTGAAGATAAAATTGTTTTAGATAAAATTGTTTTAGATAAAATTGTTTTAGATAAAATTGTTTTACAGCTTGTAAACAATTTCCCACAAATTAGATTTTAATCATAATAAAGTATTTTATTCCGAATTTTGGTGTTATCTTCGCAATATTAATTATTCTAATTCTTAAATTATATTCCGTTCCCATTATGTTCCGTGTTTTAGCAACACCCTATTGCTACACCCCTAGGTGCACCTGAGGAAGTATTCTAATCAGGTATACAAAAATTGAGAGAAAGAAAGAAACAAGCTCCAATTTTTTTTCTGACAAAGACCATATCCATATCAGCGGATGTAGAGCCCCCTCTCCCCTTTTTCGCCACAAATTTACGTAAATGACATTACTGTCATATACAGATAATGAAGTTGAAAACAATCAAACCCTCCATAGAACATATTGAAATCAGAAGTATAGAACTAATGTGAGTAAAACTCTAGATTCGGCACCCAAAATGGCTGAGTAGTTAATTTTCACATACATGTGTCCCCCCACCCGGCAATTCTGGAACCGCCACTGTTTATTTTAAGCACCAAAAAATATATATATATCACATCAGCCTAGTGGTCTGTCCCCACCTTTATTGATTGAAGTTTTTAAGTAGAAAAAATAGTGCTAATCAAACTTGATAGAATATTGAAGAGACATTAATATCACGATATCACAATTTTTACAAAAGAAGCGGGTTCGGCAAAGTAAACTTTTTGTATTCAACAATTCGTTCTATTCTTCTTTTTTTTGGGGTGAAATTAGTTGTAGGCCAAGTGAGCACTTTTTCAAGGAAAAACACATCTAATGAAATCATATGCCATTTATCATTTTTTGAAGGTGTATTGGCAAAAAGCAGGACAGTAGAAATGTTACCACCTAACTTAATGGGGATAATTTTCTTTCCCGCGCAATATCACGGAAAGGTTTCTTTTACCATGTGACTTTACGGAAACTGCCGAGCACAACAGTTCTTCCGCGCATCGTCATGGCCGGAAAAGAAAGTATAAATGACAAATGCAGCGAAGTCATGATTTCTTAAAAGACAAACTTAAACATCGTGTTGTGTTCTACATGATTATATATTAAAGAAAGGTTTCCCGATTTGATAGCTAACATTTTATTTTTTTGAAAGAAATATAACGATATATGACCAGTGACCAGTCGGTATTCATTTGAACAACATTTCCAAATTACTTCCAGCACTCAATTACTAGTATTGAATGTCAATAGTCCGTTAATAGATCGCAGGCGCGGATCTAGAAATTTTTCAAAGGGGGGGTGTGAAGAGGAAATGAGAGTTGTTATAACGTACGTTAACATAGTTAAATGACAACTTAACAAGAATGCTATCAATTTGTATTTCTGAATTCCAATTTGGATGTTATTGTATAATTATCAGACGTAGATTTGTAACTCTTGACTTTAAAACGAATCCTGTTTTAAAATACATTCCGATTTACTCCCAGTAATTCATTTAAAAAAATAAAAATAAAATGAATTATTACAGATACCCCTGAGTCGAGGCCATTGCTGGTGGACTGTAAGTCCCCAAGGGTCTCTACAGCCGAGTAGTTAAGTACTTCGTTACTAGCTTGAAAACGAATTTCACTCCACTTTTTTGACACACTGTTTTTGCCTATAATAGTTCTAAAGCGTCATTGTTATTTCGGATTTCAAACATTTCGGTTGAACATCATTGAAGAGACATTGCGCATCTGTTGCATCAAAATTGGTACCGTATAAGTTTTACATACGAACTATATAAAAGATAATATCATCTCCGAGGACCAGTGACATTCACACCTGATGCCGAGCGTTTGGCGATGGAACTATCACTACCTGTTTTAACGACTTAGGTCTGTCGCGACCGGGTGTCGAACCCCGGCCTTCCGCCAGAAAAGAAGTATAAATGACAAATGCAGCGAAGTCATATGGTTTTTTAAAAGACAAACTTTAACATCGTGTTGTGTTCTACATGATTATATATTAAAGAAAGGTTTCCCGATTTGATATCTAACATTCTAATTTTTTTAAAGAAATATAACGATATATGACCAGTGACCAGTCGGTATTCATTTGAACAAAAATTCCAAATAATCCCAGCACTCAATTACTAGTATTAAATGTCAATATTCCGTTAATGGATCGAACCATTTTTATGCCCCGCTTTGAAAAAGAGGGGCATATTGTTTTGCACCTGTCGGTCGGTCGGTCGGTCGGTCGGTCTGTCGGTCTGTCTGTCTGTCTGTCGGTCGGTCGGTCTGTAGATCATGTGTTGTCCGCTCAATATCTTGAGAACCATTCACTTGATGATAATGATATTTCATATGTGCGTTAGTTATGAGTAAAAGAGGATCCCTATTGTTTTTCAGGTCAAAAGGTCAAAGGTCAAGGGTCAATCTACTCTGGACATAGGAATATAATGTCCGCTCAATATCTTGAGAACCCTTTGCTTGAAAGACATCAAACTTGGCACACTGGTACATCCTAAGGAGTAAATGACCCCTATTTATTTTGAATTCATATGGTCAAAGGTCAAGGGTCAAACTGGGCATAGGAATATACTGACCATTCAATGTTTTAAGAACCCTTTGCTTGACAGACATCAAACTTGGTACGCCAGTACATCTTTAGAAGAAGATGACCCCCATTGATTTTGAGGTCACATGGTCAAAGGTCAAGGGTGAAACTGGACATAGGAATATACTGTCCGTTAATTATCTTGAGAACCCTTTGCTTGACAGACATCAAACTTGATACACTGGTACATCTTCAAGAGAAGATGACCCCTATTGATTTTGATGTCACATGGTCAAAGGTCAAGGGTCAAACTTGATATGGGAATATACTGTCTGCTCAGTATCTTGAGAACCCTTTTCTTGACAGACATCAAACTTGGTACAATGATACGACTTCAGGAGAAGACGACCACTATTGATTTTGAAGTCACATGGTCAAAGGTCAAGGGTCACACTAGACAGGAATATAATGTCCGTTCAATATTTTGAGAACCTTTCGCTTGACAGACATCAAACTTGGTACACTGGTGCATCTTCAGGAGAAAATTACCCCTATTTATTTTGAGGTCACATGTTTAAAGGTCAAGGGTCAAACTGGACATAGGAATATACTGTCCTTTCAATATCTTGAGAATCCTTTGCTTGACAGACATCAAACTTGGTACACTGGTACATCTTCAGGAGTTGATGACCCCTATTGATTTTTAGGTCACATGGTCAATCCACTCTTGACATAGGAAGATATTGCCTGCTCAATATTTTGAATTGATGATACTACTCTCAATTAAATGATGTGTGTGTGTATAACCCTTTTCAATTTTGCACCATGGGGGGCATATGTGTTTTACAAACATCTCTTGTTTTCTTTCGTTTTTTACTTTTGTTGTTATCCTTTTCAAGGAGTGTGGATGGAGTGAAAAATTCATTATGCATGCACGTGTAGCTGCCAACGCTGGGTTGCAAGACTAGTGTAAGCCGTTGATTAAATTCTTCAGAAGGCAAGCAATGATTTTTTTTACACAAGATTAATGGGAATTTAAAATAATATATGCAGCTACGATTTTTTTTAAATCGGGCAAATATATCAATTTCATCAAAATAAAAATTTCAGGAATTTTTTTGCAAGCCGTTAAAGCGTTTTTTCTTAAATTTACAACATTGATTGATTAAGTTTATGCAGTGTTCACACGGATGCGCATTAAAATTTCCATGTGAACGCGGTTCAAATTTGATTAGCATTAACTTACGTTTAATGCGAATTAAATTCTTCGTGTGAACGAGGCATTTGGTAAATGTTTGTATGGAAGATAGAAAGTGTTTTACAAGAATATTGTAATTGCGGCAATATGACAGCAATATGTATGGGCAGAGGAAGAAAGGAATAAGTCATCAAATGAGAGGGCAAAAACAACAGATGAGGAACAGAAAAAGAGGTTATCATTGTAACTTTGTCTTTTCAATGTTGTTTTCAGGGAGATAAAAACCTCTTATTAATTGGACAGGCTTGTAAAATCATTTCTAAAAGTGAATACATGTACCAGAGAAGAAATAATAAGATTTGAAACTGAGGTTATTTTTTTCCGGTATTTTATTTTTTCATTTTCAATTTTCTATATATTTGTGACACACCGTATTTACAACACATACTACATGTGTTTTGGTCTTTAGGATTGCCAATCAATGTTAAAAGTGGAGCGAATTAGGACATGCCTTATTCGTCAAAAGAGCTGATCCAAAATGTACGAAGTGATAAAAAATAGACTTAATTAATCTCAAGTGGAACGAGTTAACCCAATTACGTTGAGAAATAGTAAAGCTAACTCGTACCCAGAGAGATTCTATTTTAACAATGCATTAAGAATAAATAATTTAAAAAAGATAATAATAAGAAAAAAATATCAACACAAAAAAACAAAACAACTAAGAATAAACTATGTAAATGAATGAATACTACAAAAATGAAATAAGAAATGAACAAAATTTGTGAGAAAAATAATGTAAAATAACAAGTTTGAATAAGTAAACAAAGTGGACCAATTCCAAACAAAAACAAAGAATAAGCAGCCTAGGGAATTGATCATAGAATCACGGAAACAGGTAAATGGGTTTTACATGTAAGCAATCGGTTATGAAGGTCAAAGTAATTAAGTGGAGGGGGGGGGTGATTGTAAACAGAATTGAAAAGAAGAAAAAATGTGTTCAAAAACCTGTGCATCCAGAATCTTTCCTTCTACTTTATTTCGGTATCTGAACAACTTGGGTCATGATCAATGACCACTACTACCATGTCCTCCCATCGGTGGCTACTATTGGCAAATCTTGTTTTGGTTCTGATGGAGGACCGGTGGTTGTTGATCCGTCTGCGAAGTTGTTTCTTCTATGTACTGCTTTTAGCAGACACCGCAAGTGATGAGATAGATGACGTTATTGGTTTTGCAGGAAAAATTTCCCAATATTTTATAACTGTAACCTGTGACAGGACTGCTAAAACCCTCACTGTCTGAACTATATTTGCATAATTGAAATCTGATC
The DNA here is from genome assembly GCF_947568905.1 of Ostrea edulis. NCBI lineage: Eukaryota > Metazoa > Mollusca > Bivalvia > Ostreida > Ostreidae > Ostrea > Ostrea edulis. The sequence goes on along the minus strand of NC_079173.1, from coordinate 45,372,349 downwards.
GAGGTCTGAGCATGTTTTGAAACTTCCATTGGGTAAAGGATTATCAAGTTTGGTCATTACTATCATGTCCTTCGGGTTTCTGGGGCGTCTGAAGGATGCCATTGGTGGTTCCTTAAAAACACCAGCCATTCGTATGTTGGCATGCAGAATGGGCAGATGTTCAGAATACCGTTGATGTTCTTGAGGCCGGGATGATACGTAGTGACCAATGGAACCCTTTTATTCTGAGGTTTTTCTTTGTACTGGAGTAGAGACTGTCGGTTTTTTTGTTACATCTCATCAATCGCGGACTGTACCTTGCAAGGATCATATCCTCTGTTAGTGAGATGAATTTTGAGGATTGTTCCTTGTTCTTGGAAAATAGTAGGAGTAGAGCAGATGCGGCAGATTCACGTAGCTAAACCCGTATGCACACCTTTGAAAGTGTGGGGTGGATGACATCTAGATGACATAAGGTACAAATGAGAGTTAGTGGGTTTAGTGTGGATATTAAACTCAATTTCCCCGTTTCTAAATGTGGCTGTGGTATCCAAAAAAGTGTTATCTGAGGTGCTTATATATATATATATATATATATATATATATATATATATATATATATCTAATCATATCTAAATACACTATACTGAAAAAATCTTTGTTTTGTATACCATAAAATATAAAGTCCGATTAACAGCAAATCTGATTTAAAATGGCTTTAAGGGGACATTGTTGAGAAAAGGGTTCGGATGGAGTTGGGGTTGAAAACCTTTTCATTGGTTTGGTTGGTTCATAAAATCGTCATTGATGGCGGCAGCCAGTAAAACGTAATATAATTTGAAAAGTTGAATTATGATTCAAGTCTGTTGCAGTATATTTCTTTTTACAACATCTGTCACAGTCGGTGGGAGAAGGAAGGAAGAGGATGGAACATGAAAAAAGCCAGGAGGGGGGTGGCATCAACAGACACTTACTTAATATTTCTCATAAATAATTATTATGCTTTTCAAACACGTATGTTCCCGTTGGAATTCGGGTTAGAACATATCCTTAGTACCCCTTGCTTGTCGCAAGAGGCGACTAAATGGAACGGTCCTTCGGACGAGACCAAAAAATCCGAGGTCCCGTGTCACAGCAGGTGTTGCACGATAAAGATCCTTTCCTGCTCAAAGGCCGTTAGCGCCGATCATAGGCCTAAATTTTACAGCCCTTCACCGCCAATGGTGACGTCTTTATATGAGTGAAAGATTCTCGAGAGGATGTTAAACAATATTTAATCAATCAAACACGTATGCCTTTGAATGAAGTATATGAACCCCCCCTAATTTTTTTTTTCAAATTTAAGGTAAATCATGGTCTCCTGTTCAGAAAAAAAAGATAAAAGAAACATTTTTTCCACTCTCGGAGAAATAAATGACAAGATCTTTTACTTTATTGAGTTACTTTCATTGGCAGAAAGTATATTTTTAAACCCTTAAAATTTGTGTCATTTCTAAATTTCATAGCAATAAAAATGACAGAAAATAGTAAAAATGATATATAGGACATATTTCAAGCGCTATAAAATCTGTAAAATCTAGGAACTTCCGCGGGCTTCGCCGCCTGGACTCATAGACAGTTGTATCACTTGGGTTCAAATTACAAGTGTACTCTTTAATAGTAGATTCGAACCCTAGCGATATAATTGCCTGTGCCTGGACCGACTGGGGTCTTTAAGGCGCCTCCGACCCCCTGCTTGTTGTACCCCTAACCTCAATTGCTGGATCCGCCCCGATAAATTGTTACCATATAATCTTTTCATAATTGAAAGTACTCGCACCTAAGCAGTTAAAGATAAAATAAGATGCTACAAGTCTCCCAGCATTTCAACTTTCTCAGACAACAGTTTCTTCACCGAATGATCGCTCAAAATGTATCAGTCAACCCCGAAAGATTGATAATAAATATATATGATAACTTTTACAGTTTGCTCGTCCATACCATTTTTATTGCAATTAAGGAGTTCGGGTTTAGAGTTTTGTTTCCTTCTGTTTCTGGTGATTTCCTTTTGGTTCGTTTCAGTCAGTTTCTTTTCGTTTCGACAGGTTTCCTTTCGGTAAATTTCGTTTCTTTTCGATTTCGTTTCGCACTTTACAGGTACCCGAGATAATATGGGCAACCAACGCATGTACATTCTACTTTGACGGATTTAGGGGTACGGACGTTGCAACACATGTACATACCTTTGGTTTGGGTTTTAAATAAAGTGCAAGAGAAAGATAGAGAAAGATATATATCGAGGTATGGTATTTATGTTTTTTTCTGGAATATCATCGCTATATACATTGATTGTCGGATAAAAATGTAGGGGAAGGCGGAGAGGGGCTCAGTGAGTTTATATCATCGTACATCGATTTTCATTCACTGATCATTATCATTTCCAACAATTATCAATTTCAAAGGGGAGGGGGTGTTAATGAAAGCTATATGAATTTAGTATTTTTGTCAGACACTCCACATTTGATCGAATCCCTTAGCAATAAATGCTATAAATTCTTTTCTAAAGTGTTTTTTGTTTGGTATATGTAGTTAACCTATAAAACTCTATGCAGATGGTATAAATGTACAAAAGACAGATCATGATATCAACAACTTAATCATCTGGTACAACCCCCTCCCATTTGAAAATATTCTAGATCCGCGCTTGGGCAATGATAAAATAATGTACGTGTATATCGAATCCGTATCTAACATGTCTAATCTTTCTGTAAAATCTGGGCTGGGTTTTGTTTCTTCGCGTGCGATTTTATATTTTGAAAATATTGTTTTATTCCAGTCAGCGTTGATACATTGCACAGCTAGACCTGCATTGCCGTTAACGTACATGTAGCATTAGAGGATGGCGGCGGGGACTAGCCTCACACGTTTTCAACATCGTTCTTTCTCCGCTATTATTAAAGGAAACCTTGGTCATTCTTAAAGTTCGATCTATTGGCTGGTTCCCGACCTTTTTTTCCGAAATAATGACTGTGAATTGTAGTTGAAATGTAATTAAATTAACACAAGAATTGAAATAAAACATTAATCCTTGTCCCCAGAGGCGGACCTGAATTCCGGTTACGGGGGCACCACTTTATGAGGTAGGGGGTTTGGGTTTTACAGATTTTATAGGGCTTGAAATATGTCTCTTATTTAATCATTTGTACTATTTTTCTATCATGTTTTATCATGTGAAATTAATAAAATGACGCAAATTTTAGGGATTTGTGGAAAAAATCAACTTCTCACAATAACTAATTCGAGAAATCAAAAGATTGTGTCATTTATTTCTCCGGGAGTAGAAGAAACTTCAGGATTTAGAGCTTTGATTACATTTTGAATTCTATAAGATAAGTATTTTGAGACAATTATGAAACCACCACCCCCCCCTCCCCCGTTCAAAAAAAATGCAACGCTCCTGATTATATAATATCCTCTGAAATCCTCGGGATCCATTGTATTGCAACTTGGACAGAAATAAATATCAAATACCTCTGCACCCCCCCTCCATTTTCTGTGAAGCTTAGGACCGCAACATGCGATGTAATAGGAGTAACTGCAAAAATGAAGCCCAAGTTATATATGTAAATGGAATACTCACTTACTTTACCACTGATGTCACAAAGAATGGATGGAGGAGTGTTAACGTATAGGTTTAGTTTCCCAAGGCCATACCAATTTGTAATCTAGTTCGTCGGATTCGCCGCTTCTATTTGTAATAAATCCAAATTATACTATTATCAAAAAATAATACCCGCCCGCTTGACCAAAGATATCTGCGTAAAATATTTTCGACTTTTACAACAAGCGCGCAAACGACCTTGATGCATATGGCTGACAAACGCTCTCGAGAAATTTCCTAACAGTGCAATACAGTGTTTTAAGTTATGCATGGTGTCTATCTTAATATGTGCGATACTTCATAACACTGGATTGGAAGTTGTTCATTATACTGCAATCAAACTGGAAGCCGATGAAAATTTTAATGCGCTATTCGATGCCACTACTTAGAGAACATTGACAGCGTACGATTGATTGATTATATACTGTTTAAAGTCTCTCTTGAGAATATTTTACTCACATGAAGACTTTACCATAGGTGGTGAAGGGCTGCAAAATTTAGGCATTATTCTCAGTGCTTATATCCATTGAGCAGGGAGGGTCTTTATCGTGCCACACTTGCTGTGACACGGGTCTCATATTTTGCTGTCTCATCTGAAGGACTGCCACATTTATCCGCCTCTTACGATAAGCAAGGGGTACTGAGGATTATTCTAAATAGGACCGACAGTTAACGACAAATTCACAAAAGGTTTTTGGTGATTAATAATTCTGTGTGTTCTATTAAAATTCAAGAAAATGCTAAAAGCGATACATTGGATATTTCAAAATTGGACATGTCACTAGCAATATGCATACATCTGAATCGAAAGTTTGTAGAAATGAAACTAAAATAAAAGTCTTTAAAAAGACCTTATCAGTTGATGTTGCAGAGTACGTGTGTTAGGAATGAAGAAAATAAAGTCTTTGAAACCTGAAATACTTATTTATTGTAAACTATATCAACAAATTGAAAAATGTTAAGTTTATGTGGTAAACAAATGATATCTGATGATTTTAGATCTTTATTTTTAAGCGCTCGCTTTTTAAAATCAGACTTGATTCAATTAAAATTATTTACATTTCTTGTATTTGCTCGCCTCATAATTTTTATATCCAAAATAAAAAATAATATTTATAATATAATTTCGCCCTCTCGCCTCACTTTTTTTGTTTGAAAATCTGAAGAACTATTTTACAAATTGATGTGGCTCAAGCTCAATTTTCTTAAACCGGAGAATCGTTCGCTTTAATACTTTTTTCTACTTAAAATTTCCAATCAGCAAAAGTCCACTAGGCTGGTACATTTATTTTTCCCTAGCAAATTATGATGAGGTGTAATCATACTAGTCAAAATAATCCACGTGGACACAAACTCGCACAATACATTACAATGTAAACTTACTTCCCTAGACTCTTCTTATATCGAAATACATGGTCACCCCTTGGATTTTTTAGATTAGTTTGTTGTCAAATTTCCAATATACCCAATAAAATAACGCTCCAGTTTGACATGTTACATGTGTAGCTGTGTTCAATTCACAATCTTTTCATGCTTTCTATAGAACGCATCGCTGTAACACTTGTCAAATAGTCTATTTTCTTGTCTTCTATTTATAGAATTCATTGATCGCTACTATGTGTAACGCTTTTATGGATTTTCTTGATATTTAAATTTTTACATATCATAACACGATTTATTTATTTTCGTTGCAATTGACTGCAATTGATGGAAACATAACAGATGTCAAAGCTACAGATAGCAAAATTACAAAGGCTAACGTAGGGGAATACGATTTTTATCCGGGAGTTGACGGACAAGGGACGTAACTTGAGCGAAGTGTTGATACGTGTAGTGAAATTATGTTTTGTATACCCAGTTTTGTTTGTGACGCTGTCAATATTTTCCCCAAAAAACTTTGCGTTTATACATTGTGACGTCATTGTGATTGTGGTTGTAGTGACGTTATCCGTTTCAGAGGATACTGATACGGAATCAGAAAGAAGACCGGATCACACTCTGTGAAATCCAAAATACTTTATGCAAATGAAATGCATCAGACTTTCATGATGACAAGTACATCGCGATGATCAAATATCACACTACAGTAACTACAAAACTGTTTGATGTTGAGTTTTTTTTTAGGTGGGGGGTGGGTGTAGTGCTATTTTCCGTGCATTCTAGAAACATTAATTATTTTAGTTCATGATATTTTGAGGGGTCGCGAGTTTTGTTGTTTCTGGGTGATGTCACAATATACATTGAACATTCTTATATAGATTAAGACACGCCTCCTTACTGGACCCTTAACTTCGCTGTGTGTACATTTTACGTATCATGCAACCATTTAAAGAATAATCATTATCTGTATAACATATAAAAATAATTCAGTTAAAGGAATTGTAAGCACGTACCGGAATATTGATTGATCACTGTATTATCTACCATAGATGAGTATAAAATCAACGTCAGAACTACATCCAATAATTGACCACTTATGTACTATCAAACTACATAACGTCACTTGATAATTATCCTGGTTGTAGTGTCCTTCATTTTAATTGATTGACGTCGCTCTCGAGAATATTTCACTCATATGCAGATGTCACCATTACCGGTGAAGGACTGCAAAATTTAGGCCTATGCTCGGCGCTTACGGCCATTGATCGGTTAGGGATCTTTATCGTGCCACACCTACTGTGACACGGGAAGTCGGATTTTGCGGTCTCATCCGAAAGACCGCCAATTTAGTCGCCTCTTATGACAAGCACTCATGACCTATTCTAACCCGGATCCCCATGAGACCCTTTCTTTTGACCATAGGTACTATTACAGGTATGTTAAGTGCCCGACCTGACCGATGTTTCACACACTGATAGCTAAGTTATAGGTAGGAATAGTCACATATATTAAACCTCGTTATCTTGTTCGTGAGTGAGGCTGTGTTTATTTTACAAACGTCCAGACAGATAATACAAGAGGTGGTGTCTCCCCGCATTAGTATCTACTGGGTTACCTGCTAAATCTATCATAACGCATTAATTCATCCAGTACAAACTTCATGCAGATTCACTAATTTGCCAATGATTTTATTAATACTAATGAGATATAGTGTATGTTACTTTAACCAAATCTATCAACAGTCGTGTCGGTTTCTTTCGTCGAATCCGAGACATTGACTATAGGTAGTGTTTGTTTCTTCCCCTAAGTGAAACTGAAATATCTTCGAATATGACATACTACTGAAGGGTCCTAACGCGGGAAAGGTCATTGTTAGCGCTTCAATTAAGTTTAAACATCATGTTTATCCTTATCTCCCTCGTGACGTACATCAGTATAAAGCTGCACCAATAGTGATGGTACATCCTTTCAGAACTTTGAAAGATGCTATAATTTAAGAAGTATGTTGAAATGCTTGTATTTGAGATAAATATTTTTCTTAATTAATGCAAACTCATATTCCACTATCTTAGTGCATTTCTCCCAAAATAAAACACCTATGTCATCTATATTGCTTCTCGGAATTGCAGTTCAATAATGTTTAATTTGTCCAATTGAACAAAATTACAGGCATTATCAAAATAGTTGGAAATGAATGCAATGACAAAAATATTGTAGGAACCGGATTGTAGAGGAGAAATAACACTCACTACAGTGACCACGTTGGAGACTGCTTATAATATGTTTAAACCTTTATAGAAGGCCGTGCATTCAGTAATATTCACATTCTGTCCATCCTTTATAAAATAAAGTCTGTATTTCTTGCTACATACCTGGCTAAATGACTAATGATCTCCACTGTTAAATTTTAGAGGTTCACTTGGTGAGGAACAGGTAATTATGTAACTCGTTTAGCTTCAGAACTGCACCCAATAATGATTGACTACTACTCTATACTATTAAACTTTATAGCATCACCTTATTAGATGTATCGTGGTTGTGGTGTCGTGTATTTTGATCAAGGACACTACTACAGGTTTGTTAAGTACTCGGTCTGACCGATATATCATACACTGATAACAAAGTTATAGTTAGAAGAAATCACATATATTGAATCCTGTTATCTTGGCGTTGAGTGATGCATTTAGGACACGGCCAGACAGATAATACAAGAAGTGATGTCTCCTCACAGCTCAATCTTAGATTGCTTCACAGCAGTATGTACTGAATTATCTGCTAATTATATCAGAACATGCTAGTTTATACGACACGAACGCCTTGCAGATTAGTCAACGATTTTATTCATATGATGAAAGCAGTACAGTCTCCTAAAACATTGGTCATTTGGTCTGCATTGTTTTTTCCACTAAAAAAATATTTCAACTTCTCTGTGCGGAAGCCAAGTGGTCTCTCGAAAACTGGATATCTTGAGTCAATTATTAATGTTAGTGCTATACGAACCCAAATCATTGATCATGGGTAGTGTATATTTATTTTCCCCGAACATCGAACCCGAGTCATTGATCATGGGTAGTGTATATTTATTTTCCCCGAACATCGAACACGAGTCATTGATCATGGGTAGTGTATATTTATTTTCCCCAAACATCGGACCCGAGTCATTGAGTGTAGCTAGTGTCTGTTTCTTTCCCCAAACTTCCGACGTTAGATGCTTATCCAAAAGGTCTTTGAATTTCACAGAAAACAAATGGAAGCCTTTGTCATGACAAAAGAGACATTGATCGTCATGCATGCGTCATGTGTTGCACTTAAAGGTGACTTATCACATGTCATACGAATTTTCTTCACACTTCAGAACTGCATCCAATAATAATTGATTACTAATTTAATATAAACTATTAAACTTTAAAACGTCACCTGGTTAGATAATGACTAGCTACTAATATATACTATTAAACTTTGCCACGTCATCTGATCATTGCATGTATCACGGTTGTGGTGTCTATTGACCAAGTACACTACTACAGGTATGTTAAGTACTCGATCTAACCGATATTTCACACACTGATAACTAAGATAGAAGTAGTCACATATATTGAATCCCGTTATCTTGGTGGTGAGGGATGTTGTGTGCATTTTGCATACTTCCAGACAGATAATACAAGAAGTGATGTCTCCCAATAGTAGTATCTACTGAGTTATCTACTAAATGTATCAGAACAGATTAGTTTATTGAGTATGAACGTCAGGCATATTCATTAATTTGTCAATTATTTTATCAAATTGTTGATAGGTAGCTTATGTTATCCCCCCAATTGATCATGTATAGCGTCACACGATTTCTTCCCCCAAACATCGGATCCGATACATTGGTCATATCCCTTGCCTGTTTCATTTCCCAAACGTCTGACATCTGTGGAACTCAGAGGTCTTCGAATATGACCGGGACACTAAATGATCCTAACAATCTCGACTGTCCACGAAAAAAGAAATATGATTGATATGCCATTTTCAATTAAAGAGGTACATACTGGGCATCATAATAAAATTCCTTGGTTCGAATCCCGGCTGCAACAAACCTAAGTCGTTACAACAGGTAGCGACAGTTCCATCGCCAAAAAGCTTTGCACCAAGTGTGAATGTCACGGGTCCTTGAAGATGACCTTAAAACGAAAGTCCCATGTCACAGTAGGTGTTTCACACTACCTCCGCCCTCCCACTGCTCAATGACCTTAAGCGCCGAACAAAGGCCTAAATTTGATGACATTAACCGGTCTTGGCGACGTTTCCATATGAGTGATAAATTCTCAAGAGATGCGTTAAACAAGATACAATCAATCATAATCCTGAACAATGTGTGATCGAAAAAAATCCGTTAAAGGAAGTATGACCAAGTTAAGGACGTACAGGGATAATCATTGATCACTCTACATTCAACTAGGGATGATTATAAAGCCTAAATATGTAGCTCAATTTCCTTACCTGCTAAATATGCAACCACAAAATCATGTGAATGTTTCGAGATATATATTGACACAGAGATGAAGGCGCCATACTTTAAAAAATCGTTTTCCTTAACTGGTGTGCATTTCAATCTTCAACTGACTCCCTCAATTGTAGTTCTTGGAACCCGGTAAACAAGTGTCATTTTTCCGGGAAATAAATGTCCTTCACTGTTATCGATGAAAAATGAAGACAACGAACATTGATTAACAAGGAATATAAATCAAGAGTAGGACAAATACGGGCCCCTGGCCCCGCGATCATGTGACAAACTCTGACCTAAGTAAAGATTACAGTCATCTATAAGATATCCATTCTGTTTGAACTGTAACTGATTTTGCAGACACTAGAATTGTTTCTAAGTTATGTGGGATGAAATATTTTTGGAATGATTGACTCTTCAATAATGTCATCGGAATATTCATATTTTGATTTAAGTTTATGATGTTGCATGATCCTAAGGCCAGGACACAACACATTAGATATACATTTCCCTATCTCCCTCCTCAGGTACATTAAACACAAAGTTGCAACGGTTGATTGTCCATGTTTTGAGAACTTTAAATGATTCTTGAATTTTAGAAGTCAGTTTAAATCTGACATGTGAGTTTAGTATTTTTATGATGAATGTAAACTCCTGCCCCATGATCTTACAGTATTTGTCTCAAAATAAAACACCTACGTCATCATAAAATCAAACCGCATCTCAACAATGTTTAACTTTTCAAACAGATTTTTTTTTTTAGATATATCATAAAAACGTAGTGAAAATGGGTATAATTGTACAAAAGAAAAAAAACCCTGTTTGCAACCTCTACAGTACCCAAGTTCTAAAATGTTTATAGTATATTTAAATCTTTATAAAAAGCCTTGCATGTGGTGAAATTTATAATCTTTCCATTATTTACAAAAAGCATGCATCTGGTAAGAGTGTTTAATTATCACTCAAAATTCAAAATACATTATAGTACAACCGATTTAATTTGGTATCCATGTAGCAAAGGTCGATCATGCAAGACACACATACATTATGACCCCTGGTCATATCTTCTAAATGGTAGATATGAGGGATTTCAAACATTTCGGTTTATGCACATCTGGTGCATGGAAATTGGTACGGTATAAGTTTTACATTTTGACCCCTGGGTCAAGGCCTCTGCTGGTGGACTGTTAGACTCCAAGGGTCTCTACAGCCTAGTAGCTAAGTACTTCGTTACTAGCTTGAAAATACGGATGTATATTTAATTGCTGTTATAAAATTTTGAAATTCATTTCAAAATTAAGGATTTTTTCCCTCACTCATAGCTCTTATCCTTAGATGAATTTGACTTCTCTTTTTTGGCACACTGGTTTTCCCTATAATAGCTCTAAAACTTCATTGTTATTTCGGATTTCAAACATTTCAGTTGAGCATCACTGAAGAGACATTATTTGTCGAAATGCGCATCTGGTGCATCGAAATTGCTACTGTATAAGTTTTACATACAATTTTGATTTGAGTGCAATATTAAGTGATATGTATTAGTGTTTATCATATTTCAAAAGTACATACCTGGTTGAGTGACTGATGATCTCTACTGTTAACTTTAGAGGTTCACTTGATGAGGAACAGGTAAGTATGTAAATCGTTTAGCCTCAGAACTGCACCAGATAATGACTGGCTACTAATATATACTATTAAACTTTGCTACGTCATCTGATCATCACATGTATCGCGGTTGTGGTGTTTTTTTAACAAGTACACTACTGCAGGTATGTTAAGTACTCGATCTAACCGATATTTCACAAACTGATAACTAAGATAGAAGTAGTCACATATATTCAATCCCGTTATCTTGGTGGTGAGGGGTGTTCTGTGTATTTTGCACACGTCCAGACAGGTAATACAAGAGGTGATGTCTCCCCACAGCAGCATCTACTGAGGTAATGGCGAATTCTATCAGAACAGATTAGGTTATATGGCACGAATGTCATGCAGATTCAGTATTTAGTCAACAATTTTATTCACATGATAAAAGTAGTACAGTTTCCTAAAACAATGGTCAATCTGTCTACATTAAGTATATTTTTCCACTAAAAATATCAATAATTGAACTTTTCTGTGTGAAACTAAGTGGTCGTCTCGAATACCGGATACCTGGAATCAATTGTTGATCCTGGTGCTATACGAATTCGAAACATTAATCATAAGTAGTGTAAGTTTATTTCCCCAAACATCGAACCCGAGTCATTACGTAGTGTCTGTTTCTCTCCCCAGACATCGAGCCCGAGACATTGGTCATGGGTAGTGTATGTTTCTTTCCCTAAGACATCTAACCCGAGTCATTGGTCATGGGCAGTGCCTGTTCCTCTCCCCAGACATCGAGCCTGATACATTCATCATGGTTAGTGTATGTTTCGTCCCCAATCATCGAATCTGAGTCATTGATCATGGACAATTTCTGTTTCTTTCCCCAAAAATCAAACCCCAGTCATTGATCATGGAATGAGAGTACTAAACCCCCGTACGCATAACCCGGACGCAGTTTACCCAAGTTTGAGCGGAGGTATAAATGTCTAGGTATTGCGTAATTGACTAATATCAAGAGTGAAATTATTTGGAATTGAAAAAAAAATATTATAGAGGTTCATATTAATTATCAGACTAAACAATACCGCACAAAATCGAGAAATGGCTGAGGAAATTACCATGGTAGGGGTGTGCTTAAAATGAAGAGTGTAATTTACTGCAGATTGCTATGTGTTGTGCAAAAGTACAAATATGGGCTTTAAAAGGTACGGGACCCTATATAATTTATGTCGTTTTTTTTATCAACACTTGGGATTAACTTTGAAATGTTTGCGGTCATTTGTTTAAAATTTATATAGTCAATTAGTGAGAAGGTCAACGGTTGACATTGAAGTCTATGGGATATGAATTGGTACTATTTTCCCTATAGCGGCCTCATCAGGTAACATTTTAATCCGGAAATAATGCTTATTTCACTTTATTTGAAACCAGAATCACGTTTTTCATACATTTTTATGAAAATTAGATCACACAAGAGCCAATGGGATTGAGATCACAAAATTCCAGTTTTTCGAGGTTCTATAACGATAACTTAGTATGAGGTTCTGAAAATCTCCCAGTAAACGGGGGAGGGTGATACCAGAGAAGTACCAGGTGCCGCATGAAATACAGAGATGCCTCACCAGGTGTTATTATCTTTACATATCAACCATTTATATCATTAAAGGCCGTGTATCGGCCTGGTGATCTTGCTTTATCTCGGGGACAGATTTCTACGTAAGGGGTGGAGTACACGTTTTATCATAGAATCTTATCTTCAGGAAACCAGGTAATAGCCATTTTATTCATTTGGTACCTATATTGTGTAAGTTTCATAATATAGTAAAAGTATGCAGAATTCTCCATTTACTACTTAATATAAGATTTTATTTCAGCAATTTTTTGTGGAATTTTGAGGAAATTTGAGGCCATTCTTAATTTCCGGGTAGAATCCACCCTGATGAAGATATGAAAAAAATATATCTGAAAATGATTATATATTCCATAACAAACAAAATACATGCGATTTACAGATATACTATTCATTACAGTCGTCAGTTAGATGGCGAACTTATGACAGGTGTCAGAATCGTTCACTCCCTGTAACGGCACTGTCAGCAGACGGTACACTTGTTAAGGGGGTTCATAGTACTATTCGCATTGAAGTTACAGGACTAAATTCTCATCCAAATACATTTCAGTATATAAAGTCTTTGAAAGTAACGAATTTGCCTGATTTTAAGGAGGTTAACATTATGATTATAGGAATGAGAGTATCAAACCCCGTATGCGTAACCCGGACGCAGTTTACCCAAGATTGAGCGGAGGTATAAATGTCTAGGTGTTGCATGATTGGCTAACATCAAGAGGGAAATAAATGTCCTATACTTCTATCGATGAAAGAATGAAGATAACGACCAATGATCAATCGCATGATTCCTATAATGAATATAACACCAAGAGTGGGTGAACACGGACCTCAGGACACACAAAAATGAAAATGGTACACTTCCTTTTATCCCTCCTCATGAATTATGAAAACAGAGTAAAGATGTACAAAAGAGATAACTGCAAACACCCAATGCAATGCGCACGTTTAATTTGTTATGTAATTCATTTAAACCTTGATAGAATAAAGCCTGGCATACTGCAGTAAATGCATTCCACTTTTATTAAAAATTCAAACTACAACATTGTAGTGAAAAGCAATACTAGTTTAGATCGGGTTTGGACTTCAGTAACGTCTTCACTTTTCCCTGAGCTGATGTGCGTTTCACACCGCCGCACTTTGGACGCCCATACCTTATAGATATCCTACATTCATATATAGATACCACGCATTACTACATCGGTGTCAGAAGTGGGATTGCATATACATAGGTTTGTAAATACCAATTTATGCCTAGGTAAGATCGGGACATTTTGGCGCCAAAGTAGTTTTTGGTGTAGAGAGCTACATTGCATCAATTCATTGTGGTATTTTTCACATTTGTGTGTGTATTGTTTTCTTTCATTGTTCTAGTCCACATAAAACATAGGTTTTGCATGCATACACTTGATTTTGTCGTCGGAGTTTCTGATTATACAATCAATACACATTTGGGTTAGAATATATTTCCTGTTTTCATGTAGGCTCAGGTGGTAAGAGAGCAAGATCAGGACTACCCCTAATATCAATTCTGTGTATGCGTAGGAGGTAAAAGAGCTAGACTAGACTACCTCTAGTGGGTAAAAGAACAAAATCAATACTACCACTATTGTTTGGTGTATTTGCTTAAGGTGGTAAAATATCACAATCATGACTACTCCTATAGTTCACCCTTCAATAAATCAGTCTTTAAGGATTTAGTGACATCTCATGATATTGGAGAATCACGCAATATCAAAGGGATACAGGCGACAGAAGAAGATCTTGAAACTGTTGCAAACGTACCAAGTTTAAGTATAGAACTTTCGTAGAATTAGGCGATGTTGAAATACACTCGTAATTAGAATCAAAAGATAAAGTAGATACAGAACGTATCTTGATACAAGATCAGAGGTTAAAATTCGAAAGAGGAATGTTACAGGATAAATTAAAATCCTATGTTAAAATTTTAATGTACAAAGAGATAAAATCATAAAACAAGAGGAAATGATAAGGGAGATGAAGGTAAAGATGAGGGAGAGAGATATATAGTTATAGAAGGTGTAAACAGCGAGCGTGCACTGCTAAGAGAGACTCTTAGGTCAGCTAAAGACATAGAAATGTTGATTGGAGAAATAGGTGGTAGAAACAGAAAGTTGAACGAAAGTGAGGAACTGTTGAGTAAGAGCCGAGAAGAAATAGAACATGCACAAAATAATAATGCAGATAAAAAGCTCGATGATGAGATAGAATGTTTAAGAAAAAGGATTCGATTCTGTAGTTCAGACTTGGAAGCTGTTGTCGACAAAGATCGTTCACACAGTATCAGACAACATTTACACATATAAAGCAATATTCAGGGGGAAACAATTGATTAATTTTCAGAAAGAATTGAAATGTTGGCTACAATTGGTTGCAACAGTTTAGCAGATTATTTCAAGAGTACAGTTAGAATTGATGTATTTCACCGAGGCTGTAATGACAGGAAAGTTGTTATTGCAACTTTAGATAAAGATCCCCAAAAATTGGACGAAGTCATTAAACACCTGCATTGCACCATTGCTGATCCAGCATCTGGATATTGAAGCCAAAAAGGAAGTGAAAAGTGTTACCCTGGACCATGTTGATGAGACTGTAGAAAGGAAGGATTATGAATTTGTAAAAGTGGAACTAAATGTACCTGAAGAAAACTGTTCACTACCAACAAAATCAACACAAGCCTTAGAAAATAAACTGGCAACTTTATAGGATGAGCAGAAAGAGCACAGGAGATTAATCAAAGAATTGTTTAAGAGAAATTATCTGAAGATCGACAAAAAAGAAACATCACCAGACACCAGAAGACAAAGACATGCATTTCCCTTACCTTCAAAATCCCAAAAACACAGCGAATGTTCTCAATGTGGCAAAAATGGACATTGCACAAGGAACTGTTCTCAATCAAGATCCAGAACACCTTTCCTACATTCAATTACATTCAGAAATCGTGCTTTAAACTCTCAGTAGCTGAGTAAGTAGGCCATTTATCAGCTAAGTCAAACACTCCAAGGTCCCAACCACATGTAAAATCAAAACAAACCTAACGTTAAAGGAACCAAGCTCAAAATTAGCCAGTTCATATATTCTGTAGGCAGACATATTCATACGCTGTACTAACAGGGGAGTGTCGGATTCTCTGATGCTTCCTTTAGTACATTATGAAATTCATATCAAAAACATATAGCATGTAGAACACTAAAGTAGAACCCACATCTGTTTACATAAGGATCGATACTTATTGTCAAATTGTTTTAAACTGTGATATTTTTAGAGTGTCTTTTTGAACCGACGACACCCTCATACCTGCACATAGCTAGGTTTAACACTCGGAAAAAATTATAACAGTTAAAAAAAATATTTTATGGCATATCAGGTATTCATTGAACTTTTTTAGACTGTCCTGAAATGTGAAATCCGAATAACCATTTAATCAATCTATTTTAATGCAATCATTCCATCATGCTATACAAGGTGACATTAGTAAATAATATATGCCTATTTTAAGCACTGTGTATGCTGTTTTCAGACATTCTGAATATAATTATTCAGTTTTCAAACCATGTTATTCTCACTCAGTTTATTATATTTTGGGAAACTTCAGGCAGGAGGAGGGATAACGAAAGAAGTTATTAAAATGAAATTAAGATATCTTGGTAAAAATTACTTTATGTTGGTTATCTTCACCTTTCACAATAGAATATGTTGAAGAATTCTTTGGGATATATCTTTTATATTTAGCTATACAGGGAAGAGTTTGTTTTCATGGTGAAAATTAAACATATTACTTTAGGGAAACATCTCACTTACAATGATTTAAGTTATATTTTGTACAAACTTATAGAATGTTGTACACAGTCTGATTGTGTTAACCACTTTTAATTATAGCGTGTCATTACTCACTTATATCAATGTTTTTAAACACACAACAATTCCAACAATTTTTAGCATTGCGATAATTTTAAATGAAATAGGGAGGAATGTAGTGAAAAGCAATACTAGTTTAGATCGAATTTGGACTTCAGTAACTTTCTACCCTTTAGTTGTAAACACAATTCAGTTGCTGTCTTGACTTCCCTCTGAGCTCATGTGTGTTTTATACCGCCGGATATTGGACGCACATACCTTATACCTATCCTAGCAGCTCATCCAAATACCACGCCTTACTACAGTATACTACAATAAATTCGGTATTCATGTAGTCATTATTTATCATGCAAGATGCTTCAAGTTATGATATATTAGTATTTAGTATATTTGAGGAGTACTTACCTGGTTGAGTGACTGATGATCTCTACTGTTACACGTTAGAGGCTCACTTGGTGATGAACAGGTAATTAAGTAAATCGTTAAGCTTCAGAACTGCACCCGACAATGATTGACAACTACACATACTATATACTATTAAACGGTAGGGACGTCACCTGATAATTATCACTGTTGTGGTGTCGCTTCTTTTGATCAAGGACACTACTACAGGTGTGTCAAATACTCGGTCTGATTGATGACACTACTACAGGTATGTTAAGTACTCGGTCTAACCGATATTTCACAAACTGATTACTAAGGTAGAAGTAGTCACATATATTGAATCCCGTTATCTTGGTGGTGAGTGAGGATGTGTGTATTTTGCATACGTCCAGACAGATAATACAAGAAGTGATGTCTCCCCACAGCAGTATCTAATGAGTTATCTACTAATTATATCAGAACAGATTAATGTATGTAGTATGGACTTCATTTAGATTTATTATGCCCATGATTCTATTAATATGATGAAAATTTGCTCAAAGAATGTTAATATCACTAATTACATGTTTTTTTGGTAAAGATGTCCATTGAATAACTGAATTGCCAAAAAATGAGGGAACCGAACAGTAACTCATAAATTGCATTAAAAAAATAAGAGGGGGACCAATACGGACACCTGGATACAGCAGAATGTTCTGAGTTATGTACAAAATGTTTATGTTGGTGTTTATATCCAAACAGCTTAACCTCGGGATATACAACGGTGTACAAACATCAAACAATACGCCATATTGTTTTAGAATGAGAAATTTACATTATTACTGTTGATTGATTATTTATTGTTTAGTCACACTCGATGTATAACCATAGGTTAGAATTAAAGGTATTTAACTTTTACACCGGTGTGTAACATCGTTATTGTTTAAATTTGGAGTGTTGCAGCCTTAAATGTGAAGTCTACAGTTGTCTAAAGTATACAAATCAAAGAAAGACGCCATTTTGTTTCATAATGACAAATGTACATAGGTACCGGTGATGTTTTCTTGGTATCGGGGTAGAATAAAGTCAAAAAATAAAATCCAGTACTCAAAATTTTTAAAAGTTTGAGTACTGGATTTTATTTTTTGACTTTATATATATATATATATATATATATATATATATATATATATTGGTATACTTAATCAGCGCATGCGTTGGAAATGTCCGCGCCGGTTCAGAGTTCCCAGTAATTTGGCCACTTAATAAATTGTAGTAAATCAAATAAAAGAAAACAAAACAATATTGTTAAAATCAGTGTATGGTATCCCGTGGGGATCCGGGTTAGAATAGGTCCTCAGTAACCGCTTGTTTGTCGTAAGGGGCGACTAAATGTGGCGGTCCTTTGGATGAAACCACAAAAACCGAAGTCCTGTGTCATAGCAGGTTTGGCACGATAAATATCCCTCCCTCCTCAATGGTCATAAGCGCCCAGCATAGGCCTATATAGCCTATATTCTCCAGCCCTTCACCAGCAGTTGTGACGTCTCCATATGAGCGAACTATTCTCGAGAGGGACGTTAACAATATACAGTCAATCAAGCAATGTATGAATTTCTTTCGCCACTTTTTAAAAAAAAATCGCCATTGGCGATCATGGTGAAATCTTCCTCGAACGCTGTAGTACATGTAGTTGCTATACTTTGAAATTTTTATTTTGTTAAAATTCCAAATGTTCCTCATTTCATAAAAAAACATAACTAGCGTACCCAGCTATTTTTACCCGGACATTACTGGATAAACATTAATAGTAAAGACTAAAATACAAATAATACATTGAAAACCGGTATCACGAATAAAAAAAAAAGCATTGCAAACAATTATTCACTTGCTTACATTGTATTTTATTTTGCTTGGCATGAAAAGTAGGAATTGTGTATAAGTTCAATATATCAATAGAATATATCCAAACAATACGATACTCCGCTTATACTGAAGCCATTTACATTGGACTGTTATATTGATGTCACTTATATTGAACTATCTGTTATATTGAAGTCACTTATTATTGAACTATCTGTTATGTTGAAGTCACTTATTATTGAATTATTATATTATTTTTGCTATATGAATAAATTTGCTATTTCTTCTGGATAATGCTAGCCGTGAAATAGTTTTTGAACTATCTACCCCAGGGAACTAGTCTCGAAACTATTTACCTGATGCTAAATTTTCCCGCGTTTTCTTTTTTGTGACTTAACTCTAATTAGTTTTCCACTCGGATCACCTTGGTCGATTACATCTAGGTTAATAGCGAATGTTAGGTTACTTCACTGTGGTATGTCTGATACAAGTAAAGTCTACTTCGGTATAATAAAACACATATTTACTGACTATTCGGACGATAGCAAGTTTATCACCCCCTCGACAGCAACTATTTCCAGAGGTTGCACCTCGGGAAATAGTTGCTGTTTTGGGGGACACTAAACTTGCTATTGTCCTCATAGCCAGTAAATAAGTGTATATTATATGTTATATTGAAGTAACTTATATTGAATATATATTACATTGAAGTCACTTATATTGAACTATCTGTTATATTGAAGTCACTTACATTGAATTAGCTGTTATATTAAACTATCTAGTATACTGAAGTCACTTATCTTGAACAATATGTTATATTGAAGTCACTTATATTGAACTATCTGTTACATTGAAGTCACTTATATTGAACTATTTGTTATATGGAAGTCGCTTACATTGAACAACTATCTATTTTGTATTGATTGTGGGAGTTATGAGATTGATCACTGTTCGTTATCTTCACCTTTCGTGCTATACTGAATTAAAAATAATTTCCCATTAACAATGTTTACGTTAAATAATGTATATATTCCACGTACATGTGTAGATTACACTGAGCGAAGATACAATCATATGAAAATCGCACACTACGTAGACCCGACGGTAAGAAGATACAATCAAATGAAAATCGCACACTGTCTGGACCCGACGGTTCTAAGATACAATCATATGAAAATCACACACTGTGTAACTCGACGGTTCTAAGATACAAACTACAATATAATACAATAGACACGGCATTCATGTAGTCAATATTTATCATGCAGATTATTCAACTTATTAAGTGATATCTATTAGGGCGTAGTATATGTCATATGTTCATACATGGTTAACTGATGTTCACTTGATAAGGAACATGTAATTATGGGTATACCGTTAAGCTTCAGAACTGTGACCAATAATGCTTGATAGTAATATATACTATTAAACTTGATAGCATCACCTGGTAATTACATGTATCGTGGTTGTGACCCCGTGTCTTTAGATCAAGGACACTACAACAGGTATGTTAAGTACTCGGTCTGACCGGTATGAATGAACTGATAGCTAAGGTATAGGTAGAAGAGTCACATATATTGAATCCCGTTATCTTGGTGGTGAGTGATGCGGTGTTTATTTTGGACACGTGCAGCCATATAATACAAGAGGTGATGTCTCCCCACAGCAGAAGCTAATGAGTTATCTACTAATTATATCAGAACAGATTAGTTTACACAGTAAGCATTTCAAATCGCAGGATGTACTTTCATATGACCCCACCTCTGGTATATCCTAGTGTCGGGGTTTGCCCAACAATCTATTTTGTATTTTTTATACGAGTTGTGAGATTGCTCACTGTTTATAATATTCCATATTGCCTTAAAATATATTTCAATTAATATTTTTAATTCTAAATTTCATTTTGCCACATACCATCTTTAATTCTATGTTCCATTTTTTCCTTTGGTTTCTTCATGCTTCATCCCTTGGGGATAAGGGTTAAATATGTCCTCAGTACCCCTTGCTCGTTGTAAGAGGTCACTAAATGAGGTAGTCCTTCGGATAAGACCGCACATTTTGTGGCCCCATGTGTGACACGATAAAGGACCCCCTCTGCTCAAAGGCCGTACGCGCCGAGCACAGAACTAAGTTGTAAAGCCCTTAACCGGCAATGGTGACAACTAGATATGGGTGGAAAATTCTCGAGAGAGACAGTGAACAATATACAATTGTAATGCACCATTCTTTCATCTTTGATTATATTTTATGTGACATCCCGAATTCCATCTTATCTTATTGCAGTTTCGCATTCGTTACATTTTAGATTTTAACTCAGACTGCACAACTTGACGTTCTTTATTTTATCCAGATTTAATTCATTTTTCTGCTTTCATTTTTCATTGTAGTCGTCATATTGTCTCATCATTGCGCTAGAGGGGATTGAAAATTAAATTACACATAGCATTTCATTTTTTGTTTTTAACATTTTTCACCAAGTTTTGTAAGCACGTGGGAAATGCACATGGTGATGTTTTAGGAGGGGGAAATATTCAGATTATTAGAGGTCACGCTAGCGCTATGTCATAGCTACTGCTGCCAATTGAGTTTCTTTATGTCATAAATATTGGGGATGTGCTAAATTTGATCACAGACTCATTTAATCACTTCTGGAACATATTAGTGCAATTGTAACTGAAAACCCTTGCATAATTTGACAATTTTTAAAAGTGATCACTTTAGTTATTTTCTTTTCACTGATCCGTGACCATTAACCGTGCGAAGTACTTTGCACTGTTTATTCACTCCTTTCACCATATATTCACTTTCATAGAGGTGTCGTACCACGGTTTTTTTTCGGACAAGACTTTGTACTAAACCCAGTACGATATGTTTTGTACGTTTGACTAACGGCTCCGTTCAACGATTAACGAGGCAAGGAACTTTATGCGGTTGAAGATTAATTCATATTATAACAACTGCTATTGGATGGCATGGCAATTTTTACCACCATGACCAAAATGGTATTGACTTTCAAAACATTTTCGCAATTCAATGCAACAACCTGCTTCCAAAATACAATAGTAATCTTCCAACGATAATAGCATCACACAGTAGATAATCGTTCTCGTGTATGTACAAAGAAATTGTCAAACGGTATAGCAAATAGATTTCCTCAGAAAATCAGTTTAGAGAAAGCTCATGCTGAGCATAAGTAATCAACAGTGACAAAATCGGCTTATATTAGATGTCCTGCTTTATTTTGGCAGATTTTTGCTTAGGTTTTATATCAATGCGGAAATAAAAGTAAAATATAAACATAAAAACTATTCTTAAAGAAATGATGATATGAATTTCTGCGATACCTGTCAGCATGCATTAAAGTTAAAACTCAAATAATTTCTTAAGTATTTGCAATAGCTATATAGACGAAAGGGTGAATTGAAGACTGAGCACATCACTTAAATAGTGTAGGAGAAGCACGTGTCATGCTATTCTGACCTAGATGAAAACTATATATGGGTCGATCATATAGACACTATTCGAAAATGTTGTAATTTTTTAAGTGACAGAGAGCACAGTAATATTCGCGTGCACATACATCACATATAACCAGGACATGTACACATACATCACACATAACCAGGACACATACATTACACATAACCAGGACACATACATCACACATAACCAGGACACATACATAACACATAACCAAGACACATACATCACACATAACAATGACACACACATCACACATAACCAGGACACACACATACATCACATATAACCAGGACACATACATCACACATAACCAGGACACGTGAAGCACCACATCTGGTGTGACCAGGGGTCCGTGTTTGTCCAGCTATCTATTTTGTATTGCTTATAGGAGTTATTAGATTGATCACTGTTCGTTATTTTCACCTTGCATACAATATATCTAGGTGTGTTTACCCTTTACAGTCTACAAAACATCATCAACAACATCACATAAACATATCTAGACTTATCTACCCTTCACAGTGTACTAAACATCATCACATAAACATCTCTAGACTTGTCTACCCTTCACAGTGTACTAAACATCATCACATAAACATCTCTAGACTTGTCTACCCTTCACAGTGTACTAAACATCATCACATAAACATCTCTAGACTTGTCTACCCTTCACAGTGTACTAAACATCATCACATAAACATCTCTAGACTTGTCTACCCTTCACAGTGTACTAAACATCATTAGTCACGTGAATAGAGGATCCTTAAAGTTTTTGTGATACCTTATCGACTTTAGTGCCTCCTTGAGATTTGACGACAGTTTCTGACAACTTATGTTTACATAAATAACGATAATCACTAAATGTTCCTGATAACATGGCTTGCATGATACAAATATGCAGTGTAAATCATGCATATTCATGATGACATACATATTCATTATGACATAACCTCTCCCAGGTTAAATGTGCAGCATAATTACTTACATCCTGTGGGGATCCGGGTTAGAATAGGTCATTAGTACCTCCTTGTATGTCGTAAGAGGCGACTAAATGGGGCGGTCCTTTGGATGAGACCGAAAAAACGACGTCCCGTGTCACAACAGGTGTGGCACGATAAAGATCTCTCCATGCTCAATGATCATAAGCGCCGAGCATAGGCCTAAGTTGTACAGCCTTTCACCGGCAGTGGTGACCTCTCCATATTCAACCAATCAATCAATCACAATTACTTACATTCATATTCAATGTACATTTTCATATCTATTTATGTCCGAACTCATTCATAATTTAGTATTTTCACACAATCATCTTTCATAATACTAAGTACATGTACACATATCACATGTTGTTTTCTTTTATCACAGATGAAGAGCAATTAGAAGATATTTTGTGATTAACATGTAAGCTTAGTAGTATTGATCTGGTGGGTGTTTTGTTCCCTTGTCTGTGGTATCCATAGTAATTTGTGTTAATTTGGAGCTTGTCAACATTGTGTGTAGATACTTTAACAGTAATGTGTTCCATAAATTAAAAAAAAATCACATCATTCAAATCAGAGCTGCACCTTTTTCATAAAGATAACTTACTTATGATTTATTTTCATGGAAAAGAAACATGTCTGATTTTGCAGAGCAAATTATAAAAAGACTAAGTTGTGATTAATCAAAATCATATGTATTCGTGATATACAATATTTATTATGGTATGTCCATGTTTCCTCTATTTTTAATTTTGTGTTCTATCTTAAAGTAATAAGATTAATCTCTGTTCGTTATATTGACCGTTTTATCTGTCTGTAACCTTTTTACTTTTCGACTTCTCCAGAACCACTGGACCAATCCCTACCAAACTTAGCAAAACGCATCTTGGTTGATGGACTTTCAAGTTTGTTTAAATGAAGAACCATGCCTCCTTCAAAGGGGAGATAATCACAAAAATGCAAGAATATGGTGGGGTCATTCAAAAGTCTTTTCAAGAAACACTAGGTAATAAGAGCTGAAATTTACACGGAAGCTTCCTGATATAATGCAGATTCAATGTTGTTAAAATCATGGCTCCCTTGGGTAGGATGAGGCCACAATAGAAGATCAAAGTTTTACATACAAATATAAAGGTAAAATATTAAATATCTTCTTCTCAAGAACCACTAGACTAGGAAAATACAAATTTTCATGAAAGCTTCCTGACATAGTGCAGATTCAAGTTTGTAAAAATTATGGCCCTCGGACGTAGGTTGGGTCCACAATAGGGATTAAAGTTTTACATGCGAATATATGAGATTGATCACTGTTCGTTATCTTCACATTTCATCTGGAAAATTTTTAGATATTGACCAAGGTGACTCAGGTGAGCGATGTGGCCCATGGGTCTCTTGTTTACTTGTTCCTCCCACATTCGTGTTGTCACGTCAATGGCAAAAACATTTAAAGTGGGTAGGTCATTTTTTCCCCTCGAAGTCATTGTTAGAAGTCGCTGTTAATCGTAGAAAATGTTTATACTTATATATACAGGTGCTTTACTATCCAGGGTTCTGTTTACAGTGATTTCAGTATGGTGTGGGATTTTGCTGTGCTATATATTCATTTTTCAGACTATAAACTTTAATGTCCTTCTAATGGAATTATATTTTTAAGATACCTATTGAATAAATAACTTATGTCCCAATGTTAAGAAGGTTATGGTGTTCACTGTTACTATGAATGTCATTCATTCATATAGAAATGAGCTGTCTCTTTATATATTGTTGTTTAAACTATTCAATCATTCAACACAATATATTACTGTCCCTTTATATGTAATTCAGTTGCTTATAGGATTGCAGATTATATCAAATAAAGCTAGATTATCCTTAATGATTTGCTGATACTTCTGTTGATCTTTGAACTCTGTTTTTTGTAGGTACACCAAAGTCAAGGTCGTATCAACGGAGATAGAACATTAAATATAATCACCTCAGCATTTACGTGATGTCACTGTCACCTTGCCCTCCAAGAGCAGCATTTACAAAATCCTTTATTTTACGGTAATCAATGAAAAATCAAAGAAAACAATTTTGTTTCACGCAAACTTTTGTGAAAATTCTTGAAACTTTGAAAACCATGACATGTATTAATACAGCAGTAACTGAATCAAGTGTGAGGAATGTTGATATGGGAACAAATCATTCTATCACATTTACTCTCAGAAATCTGTGTTATTCACCAAAATCCTCATGTTTGAAAATAATCTTTGTACTTTAGTTGATTTACCATTTCCCCCGGGTTTTTTTCTCAACGTAATCCATTAACGGTCACCATTATGCAAACAATATAGCAATATTTGATGATATTAGAAATAATATTACTAAATGTATGTTTCACAAATATGTAAAAAAGTTGTGTTGCAATAGTGGTGAACATATTGTGTGTGTGAGTTTTGTTCTGAGGTTTATCGTTGATTTTACTATGATACACTAGTCTGCTAATGCTGTGATTATTAAAACAGTCTACGGAAGACTCGTCCACTTGTCAATCTATTGAAGAAAAGGTTGCATCTTTTTATACTCTGTTTCAGAATACCCAAGTGACAAAATCATCTTCGATTTTAATGACACAAAGGGAAATAACTCTGAATAAAAAGGACACTGTATAAGTATCAGGGGAAGTGAGAATATCTGATTATAAAGTGATTTGTAGGAAAATCTGCTCCTTGTAAATATTTTCTTTGATTTCTATTCAATCTTTTTAAATATTTTAAGGATTTTTGTATTTTTAAAACAAAAATACTAATAGTTGGTGTTTACAATAGTTGTTATTGTTTAATTAGTTTTATGAGTTGAATATCATTGTTTTGATCAGTATCATGTTCTAAACTGTTTAAGGAGAGTTCTCATTTGATGTGTGCGGTACTCGTACAATAGCAATGTGCTACTGTCAAATCCAGATGTTTGTTTAAAGGGAAACTTTGATTCATATTTCCATAAATATTTCAAGCATTGAACATCAATCAGTGAAAAGAGAAACGTACACTGCAATGGAAATAAAATTGATTTATTTTAAACCATATATACATGTATATTAACATTCTGTGTCATTTGAATTAGTCACATGATATTTTGAATGAATTTCATTAGTGTCATCTATAATGTATATAATTTGGAATATATGTTTGAATTGGCCATTAAACAATCAAAATACTTTAAACTTTATCATGCTTTCTTTGTTTTTTTAATGTAATGGGAAGCAAAATGTAGCGTAAATCCTAGTCCATGCACCAAAAAAGTAACAGGAAGCTTTTGT
This sequence comes from Ostrea edulis, assembly GCF_947568905.1. Taxonomy (NCBI): domain Eukaryota; kingdom Metazoa; phylum Mollusca; class Bivalvia; order Ostreida; family Ostreidae; genus Ostrea; species Ostrea edulis. Next base: position 45,345,781 of record NC_079173.1, on the reverse strand, counting down.
GTATGCCGAGATTGAAATAAGTCTAGCTTCTCCCAAAGTACAAATTATATTGCGTTTTTAAAAGAACTCGCTACAGGTAGTACTTGGGATCAGAAAACTTATCATACTACAGAAAAAGAACTCGCTACAGGTAGTACTTGGGATCAGAAGACTTATCATACTACAGAAAAAGAACTCGCTACAGGTAGTACTTGGGATCAGAAGACTTATCATACTACAGAAAAAGAACTCGCTACAGGTAGTACTTGGGATCAGAAGACTTATCATACTACAGAAAAAGAACTCGCTACAGGTAGTACTTGGGATCAGAAGACTTATCATACTACAGAAAAAGAACTCGCTACAGGTAGTACTTGGGATCAGAAGACTTATCATACTACAGAAAAAGAACTCGCTACAGGTAGTACTTGGGATCAGAAGACTTATCATACTACAGAAAAAGAACTCGCTACAGGTAGTACTTGGGATCAGAAGACTTATCATACTACAGAAAAAGAACTCGCTACAGGTAGTACTTGGGATCAGAAGACTTATCATACTACAGAAGAAGAACTCGCTACAGGTAGTACTTGGGATCAGAAGACTTATCATACTACAGAAAAAGAACTCGCTACAGGTAGTACTTGGGATCAGAAGACTTATCATACTACAGAAAAAGAACTCGCTACAGGTAGTACTTGGGATCAGAAGACTTATCATACTACAGAAACTATGGAACACAGTGTTTCCTTGTTGTATCCAGGTTCAGTTGTTATTCCTAGATTGTGTTCAACACCTTGTTTGAAATGAAAGACCTGTAAAGTTTACAAATTTATTTTAGCATAAGTAAGTATGGTTTAAGAATAGTTGATATCAAATAAACTTCGTGAAAATGAATGAATATAATCTCGGAGGAATGTAAAATTTAACCCCACCCCCAAACTAGAGTAGTACAAACAGTACAATATACACCCGTCGGCCAATGAGCCTTCGACTAAATATGGCAATATCTGTATCCGTAATTAAAAAAGCCTGGAAAACTGCCAGACCTATTTTTAGTCCAAAAGTAGGTTAAGGATGGGCCAATCCACCTGAAATGCAAACTCAACTGGTATTCCTCTGAAGAAGCCTTTGACTAAATATCAGGGCAAAATATGTATCCCTAATGAACAAAAAAAAAGCCCGGAAAAGTGTTTGACCTAAAAAATCAAAGTACTTAAAGTACTCGTGGGAGTTGAACATTGTGGAAATTCAGTTAGAAAAGATAGTACTGGAAGGGTAGGGGGATAAATGACTGAATATTATCATTATTTTAGATACAAATCAACTGTTGTTGTTTCAAAGCGTTACAACAGCAAACATGGATAATGGAAGGCCCATGGGCCAAAACGCTCCTCTAGTAACTGAAGTCGTGTTGTTGTTTTCTAGAATTTCACCCCTTTATATTCTCATGAAAAATGTGACCACATATTATGGCCCAAACATTCAAATCAATATGGTTATCAATGCCTTGCAGTTATGAAGAACTTTTTCCCCTGTATATATACATTCAAGTTTAATCCTAGTTATAGCTAATTCTAAGGATTCATTACTTGAAAAGGTAGTCCAATATGCTAAACTGTCACCTGAGTATACTACAGTCCTGTAGAGGATCAATGGAATGGTAAATAATTGTATAATAACTCAAAATAAATGAAATGCAAAAAAATTAAAAATTGTCGGGCATCGGAAATGCACAAGCCGAGTTGCGCAAGGAATGGGCATAGAGGGAACCGGCAGAAAAGTTTTCAAGAATTATCAAGCAAGGAGCAAAATTTTGCGTACATATATTTCAGCCGACTTAAATCCTTTGTGACCTTGACCTTCACAAAGTCAATAGGCTTCTTTGTCTCATCAAGGGCGATAATCCATCTAAGTTTAATTGAGATCCTATAATTTGTTAAAAAATCATAGTGCAGAAAACAAAATTTTCTTCAAATTTCAGTCTATTTATAGCCACTGTGACTTTGACCTTGTGACCCCGGAATCGATAGGCTTCTTGTCTTACTTAATCGATCTAAGTTTGATTGAGATCCTATAATTCGTTCAAGAGCAATGGTGCGGAAAACAAAATTTTCTCCAAATTTCAGTCTATTTATAGCCAGTGACCTTGACCTTTGACACAGTGACCCCAGAATCGATAGGCTTCCTCATCTTACTGAGGGTGACAATCCATCTAAGTTTGAATGAGATCCTATAATTTGCTCAAGAGCTATGGTGCGGAAATGAAATGTTGATGCGTGCCCGCCTGCCCGCCCAAAGGCACTTCATCAGATCATAAGCAGAGTTCGACTTCATCGCAATTCCGCTAAAAATGAAACACTAGTCAAATAATGTTATTTATTGCCAAGGTATTTGGAATATTATACTGTGGCTCAAACAGGGGGTGAATGAACCTGACAGTATGGAAAGCATATAGTGGAATCAGACTTGTGATGCTGGAAATCTATAGTGATTAATAAACTATACATGTACAAGATCCATAACTTTTTTTTTCAGATTGTGAGGGAGAATCCTCATGTCTCTTTCATCTGTAGACAAATAAACAATGTGCTTTGACCAGAGCAATTTCCAATCCTTTTTGCAGCATAAATTCAACATTGTGGCAACTGGGTTAAACTTTGATAGTGAAGTAATACATGGCAGCACCTTATCCCATGCTCTTAAAATTTCTGTTTGACACACACTCATGACATCCACTCAAACATTACAGAGTGCAGCAAAATCCCATTGTAATAGGGGATTCAAAATGGATAACTGGTACAAAATATGGTACATACTATTCAAAAAGGATAATGAATTTGACATATTGATGTCTTGGAAAAGGAAATTCTGACATCGGGGCTCTACGCGTTTTCAAACATTGTCATTTGATAAAAGTGTTCTACATTTTTAAAAATAGAGATTAATATGTCTTTACATACATAGGTGAGAAAGTTTCCATTATTCCTAGCCGAGACATACCATGTATGCGCAAAAAATTCATAAACAAATATCACACTACTCACGTAGAAAATGTGGACCTTACCGTCAGATCATCAAGCGCAGCGAAACACGCCATTTCCAGATTATAGTCGACGAAAGCTCGGTACCAGTAATGAATAAGGTACACTCATTTTGTATCTATTTTGTGACTTTCTTTATTAAAAGGAACAGTTCTCTAATGTGTAACGTGCAATTACTACGTAATTCAATAACTTGAAGCATGAAGCAGTTTCACTTTGCCACCGGATATAAGAAATTTTATTTCGTATTCCGATCCCAATCAAAAGTTGTTGACTGGGAATGACGTGTTTTAATTCAATCTACATGTAACATCAAGCATTTTTTATATCACATTAAGAAAAAAAAACCAAATATATACACATACACAATGTTGTAGAGTTATTTCTTGTAAATTTTCTGAGGTTTCGCACCATATTCGATATTTCGCGCCACGGTGTCAATAGGGCTTGTGTGCAGTTGTCGTTCATTTCCCTATCAATGTTTATAGGTGACGCTGTGCTACAAACGACAATTTTCAACCTTATCTTTTATTTTTCTATGTCTATCAGTATCAATTTGATCGAAATCTTGTATTCAAATTGATTTGAATACAATATCATTACATTTATTTACATGTCAATTATCAAAATTAGAATAATTCAGAAAAGTTACATGGATTATTTAATGGCGGATGTTTATAAAAGTTTATGTTGATTTACCTAGGAGTAAATCAGCTGACACAGAACCCCCGCTGACGACCACTATACAAATCAATACAAATTACTGCGCAGAAAAGTGCGTGATGACCCAGGGAGATTGAACATAGTTCAACTCCCAAAAATGACAAAAAAATCAAGGATAGACCAATCCTGCTGAAATGCAAACTGAACTTGTACTCCCCCTAGAGGAAGCCTCTTGCTAAATTTCAGGGCAATATCTGTATCCATAATAAAAACAAAATGTGTTTGTTAAAAACAAATGCCCCCGATAATGGCCAATTCCGAAGATGGCCAAGGTAGCAGAAGAAGGATTTTGTCACAGGAAATGCTCATGTACAATATGAAAGCTCTAATATTTATCATTTAGAAGTTATGACTAATGACATTTTTTTTTAAAGTAGGTCAAATGTCAAGGTCAAAAGGTTTAGTACAAACGGAAAGGTCTTGTCACAAGGAATACTCAGGTGAAATATCAAAGCTCTATCACATACTGTTAAAACGTTATTAGCAAGGTTAAAGTTTCTGACAGAATTACAGACAGAACAAAAACAATATGCCCCCCTATCTTCGATCTTGTTGGCATAAAAAAAAGTCCGGAAAACTGTATGACCTATTTTTAGTCGAAAAGTAGGTCAAGGATGGACCAATCCAGTTGAAATGCAAACTGAACTTCTATTCCTCTGAGAGGAAACCTATGACTAAATATCAGGGCAATATTTGAAAATGTAATGGAAAAAGCCCGTAAACTGTTCGATCTATTTTCAGTTTAAAAGTAGTTCATGGATAAATCAATCCAGTTGAAATGCAAACTGAACTTGTATTCATCCAAGAGGAAGCTCCCGACTAAATTTCTGTATCCATAATGGAAAAAAGCCTGGAAAACTATTTGACCTACTATCAGTCCTAAAGTGCGTCGCAGACGGACAGACCAATACAGCAGAAATGCAAACTGAACTTGGATTTCTCTGAAGGAAGCTCTTGTGTAAATTTCAGGACAATGTATCTGTATCCGTAACCAAAAAAGTGCGGTAAACTGTTTGACCTACTTATAGACCTAAAGTAGGTCATCGATGGAGCTATCCAGCTGAAATGCAACCTCACTCTTACAATTCTTGAGGGATATATTGTGACCAAATTTCAAATTGCATGCATCTGTTACGGAAAAAAGTCCGGAAAACATGATCCCGGACGGACGGACAGCGCCAAAACATAATACGTCCTCTGACCAAAGTAAACCTCGACTCTGTCTAGAACAATCCAACTCTAAGGACCGTTTCCCAACTCTACGTTAGTTTTACTCACTGTATGCTGAAAAACCCTACTCTACCTGAACAAATTAATTCTTGTAAAAAAGGGAATGTTTATTCTTTTTAAAAATAAGCCCTATATGCCAATTCTGAAAAGGATTAACTGAACCCCTC